>NC_056740.1:58895233-59095233 GCF_019279795.1 Protopterus annectens | reverse complement strand
CAGATCCTGTTTCAGGATTAACCCAGAAAAGCAAAATTGTTGTTTCTGCAAAATGCCCAGTGAACCTTTTGGGCAGAGATCTTATGCAACTATTAGGCATAGCAGTAGTTCCAACCATGCAGGGTATGGAAGCACAGCGACAAACCAATACTTTTGCAGTGCAAACAGAAGGTGAGACATTTTACTGGTACAGCCAGGACTTAGTTACGACTGGTCCTGGAGCAGTAACTGAAGAGTTAATGAATGTAGCTATCAGTAAGTTCCCCTCCCTTTGCATTGACATACAACGCCTGTTGCACTGTACTCTGTATTATTGTAATACACCAGGACCTGACAAAGAATATGAACAAGAATTGTTTAAAAATCATGCAAACAGATTAGTACTGTGTAATTTGTACTGGGACATGAAAGGGAACAGTGTAGTTAGCTGTTCATTACCCCAGGAGTTCTTTTCACTTTACAAATCGAATCTATTACCGCATGTTAGTTTAACTAAAGAGGAAGATTTAAAATGAGTAGACCTAGGAGAAAAAGTTACAAAATGGGAAAAACAGACAGAATCAGAACTGTCAGAACAGGGAATACAAAGACAGAAACTGAACTGGATAACACAAACACATCCAGCTGTACACTTGCAGTCCAGCAAAGACAGCTGAGAAGCCCTCTTATTAGAAGATGAAGAAAAAGCTTTGTTAGACATACCAGAAACCCTCTGGTCAACAGGAAAATCAGACGTAGGACTTATTCGCACAGCAGGACCAGTTACTATCATGCCAAAGTCAGCATTTAGACCACAAAAGAGACAGTACCCCTTGAGAAAAGATGCAGAGGCAGGTATTAAACCAATCATAGCAGCTTTACTTAAGAAGGGAATACTGGTGGAATCTCCCGATTCGCCATGTAACACACCCTTATTCCCAGTTAGAAAAGCAAACGGAGAATGGCGTATGGTCCAAGATTTACAAGCTGTAAATGATGCAGTAATACCAAGAGCACCTACGGTGCCAGATCCACATACCTTGTTGAATGATTTAAAACCTCAACAGAAGTATTTTTCTGTGGTAGATATCAGCAATGCGTTCTTTTCGATACCGATACACCCTGACAGCCAGTATTGGTTTGCATTTACATTTCAGGGGAAGCGGTATACATATACGCCACTACCACAGGGCTATAGTGAAAGCCCAATGATATTCTCACAAGAGATGGCAAGCAATTTAGCGGGATTTATCCCACCGAGAGGTAGTCAAATTTTACTTTATGTTGATGACATCCTGCTGGCTGCCCCTACCCAGCAAGATTGTAAGGAAGATACTATAGCATTATTAAAATTCCTAGCAGTTGAAGGACACAAAGTAAGCAAAAATAAATTGCAGCTTTGGAGAAAACAAGTGAAATACCTTGGATATGTAATATTCAAAGATGGCAGAACATTAGATGAGGACAGAAAAGTAGCGATCTTACAAGCACCAAAACCCACAACCAAGAAGGAAATGATGTCCTTCCTGGGTACGACTAATTTTTATCGGAGCTGGATCCCAAACTATGCTTTGGAATCTGCACCTTTAACCGACCTGATTTTTAAGAAGCCTATGGCAGCACAAGATTTAATACAGTGGACACCAGAAGCAGAATTAACTTTCTGCAAGCTGAAACAATTGATAGCATCATCATTAGTTTTAGGATTACCAAATTATCACAAACGTTTTTTCCAAACTGTAGATTGCAAGCAAGGTTATATTACATCAGTATTGACTCAACAGCATGGGGACAAACAACACCCCATTGCTTATTGTTCATCACAACTGGACCCAGTGGCACGGTCTCTACCCCACTGTGTACAAGCAGTAGTTGCAGCTGCAATGGCAGTGCAGGCTTCAGCCTCAGTAGTGTTATTCCACCCTCTCACATTGAGAGTGCCTCATGCAGTCACAATCATTTTACTGCAAGAAAAAGTAGCATATCTTTCCCCTGCTAGGCATCTTTCTTGTATGACTATATTGCTGAGCCAACCTCACATGACAATTGAACGATGTACTACTTTGAATCCGTCTACCTTGCTCCCAACTCCTGTGGACGGCACACCCCATAACTGCCTGCAGGTTGAGTAAAAGACACTGCCTAGAAAAGACCTCACGGATGTTCCCTTGGATGATGCCGAGGTGACATATTACGTGGATGGCTCATGCAAAAGGAGTCCTACAGGACAGAACCTAACAGGTTATGCAGTAGTTTCTGATACTGAGATTGTAGAAGCGAAACCTCTACCACATAACTTATCTGCACAAGCAGCAGAGTTGATTGCCTTGACACTGGCATGTACCTTAGCAAAGGGTAAAAGCGTAAACATTTTTACAGACAGCCAGTATGCTTTTTCTACTGTACATGTTTTTGCACAACAGTGGAAGAATCGAGGAATGGTGACATCTACTGGCAAACCGATTAACCATGCACAGTTTATTTTAGATTTGTTAGATTCTATTCAGTTGCCTCAGAAAGTAGCTATTTGTAAATGCATAGCTCATACAAAACAACAAGATAGGATTTCAAAAGGCAATACTAGAGCTGACACAGCTGCAAAGCAAGCAGCCTCAGAAGCATTTCTTTTGAACGAGGAATTACAACTTTCTGAGATTTTAGACTTAGAAATGTTGAAAACAATGCAGACACTTACTACACAAGCTGAAAAACAAAAATGGAAAAGATGAGGAGCAATTCTCAAGGAAGGGCTGTACATCTCCAAAGAGGGAAAACCGATATTACCATCTAATTTATTTAGATATGCAGCTTTGTTGAGCCATGGGCAGAGCCATGTCTCAACAGGGGGGATGGTACAGTTAGTGAATCGGGTATTCGCTACATACGGGTTTACGAACTACACTAAAAAATTTTGCCTGTCATGTCACACTTGTAATAAACATCATGCACAAGGGGCATTAAAGCCCAAGCAAGGGAGTTTCCCTACACCACCATATCCATTTCATACTATCTGTATGGATTTCATAGAATTGAGCAAATGTGAAAATAAAAAGTACTGCCTTGTCATTGTGGATATGTTCTCCAAATGGGTGGAGGCCTTTCCAACTAGTAAACCAGATGCAGCCACTGTTGCAAAGACCCTGGTTAAAGAAATTATTCCTAGATTTGGCATACCGGAAAGGATCTACCGTGACAATGGTACACATTTAGTTAACCAAACTATACAACAGTTAAGTCAGTATTTTGGGATTTCTTTAAAACATCACTGTGCATATCACCCTCAATCTGCAGGGTTAGTAGAGAGGCACAATGGAGTTTTAAAGAATAAGCTTAAAAAACTTATAGTAGATACACAGAAGAACTGGGTGTACTGTTTGCCCCTGGCACTGTTGAGCATGAGAACTGTTCCGAATGCAAAAGGATTGACAACTTTCGAAAAGATTTTTGGAAGAGCTTATTATATACCTCAGTGGAAACCTCTCATGCCTACAGACCAGGAAGCAGATTGGACACTTGCAGAATACATGAGGAATATGCTAAATAACAAACATCTTTTACAGTTTAATTCTATTTCAGATAAAGACCACACTAAACCATTCGAAGTAGCAGTAGCCCCAGGCACTTGGGTCTGGGTGAAGACAATCAAAAAGAAGAATTGGACGACACCAAAGTGGGAAGGTCCATATGAAGTACTGCTGAGCACGCCCACAGCAGTCAAGATTGCGGAACGTTCATCTTGGATTCATTTGACACACTGTAAACTAGTCAAAAACTTTGAACTTGATAAAACTCTTGCTATCACACAGCAGCAGTAAAACGACAAGACCTAGAGACAATAGAAATACTGAACGACTTCAGCAGTATATTCAGCAGTGTTGCATAATCATCTTAATAAATGCATTAGTGACAATGTTCTTTTTGCTGTGGCTTTTGCTGTGGCCTTTCTTTTCTTCAGCCACACCAGCTAGACTGAACAAACGTGATTCAACACTCATAGACTGGCATCCGAACTTTAACACTTACCAAGCAATCAAATATGTGTATGCTGAGACTTTTAATATTTCAAATTGTTGGATTTGCACAGCTATACCAACAGCATACGGGGGATTATTGATGGCTGCTGTCCCCCTAGGGGTCAATGAGACCTGGGAGAACTTGATTTTTGAGACTACACCTGTGAAATCTAGAGACAAAATTGCATTATTTCTACCTGTTACACAAACAGGAATTGTATGCTTTTTTAAGAATGACATGATTCAATTAGGTTGGAGCAAATGTAATGTAATGGTTTCTTATAAATGTTATATTAAACCTAAAAATGCTAAAAATACAGAAACAATTTGTGATGCTGATTATGACTCATTCTTTGAGTCCTTGCATAGAACTGTCAGTGATATACAACATAATCCTGTTCTTTAAAAGCAACTGTCTATTATAGATAAGAAAATGTTTCATGCAGGGAAGGTGTATATCAATACTAAAGTAGAAAACTGTTATTTCATATGTGGGAAAAAGACATACAAATGGTTGCCTGAGAATTGGTCCGGCAGTTGTTTTTTGGGTTACCTGGTCCCGGCCATACGACACACTACAGCTTTGCCTCATGGGAGAATTCGAAACGTCAGAGACGTCGCAAAAAAAACTGAAAATCCAATCAAGAAACCTGAGAATCCAGTGGGACAGATCGTAGCAGGCTGGAGAAACCATAACTCCATGAAAGACAAAAGTAAACTAGCACACATGGACTTGAGTGACACTATCATATCCTGGGCTGGCATAGCCCCTGCGTATGGTGCAGTTAAATCAATTTGGGAACTGAGAAAGCTATCCAAACTTCTCAAGGTCATGAGCAATGCAACTTTTTCTGCTCTTGAATTAATGACTGATGAACTGAATGCAATGAGAACTGTGGTGTTTCAGAACCGGATGGCTCTTGACTTCACCCTAGCGGCGAGAGCTTTAATCAAAGACGAGTGTTGCTTGTTTATTCCCGACAATAAGCACAAAATTAACGATAATTTGGAAGTGATTCAGCAAGTGTCAGACATGACCAGGCCAGGCCCAAACCCACTGACGGACTTTTTCCAGAATTTGTTTGGGGGGGTGGGGTTCCATCCTAATGAACATCCTGATTGCCATTTGTGTGGGATTACTTTTGTTAGGAGCATGCATTTGCTGTGGAATTCCCTGCATGAAAAAATTAATCAAAGATTTTATAGACATGTCAGTTTCTGAGACTTTGTATCAAAGTACTGAAATTGAAGAACTGTTGAAAAAGGAAACACTTTCATAAGTTTAAACTGAATGACTCTCTTAGCTGCAAATCCTCAAAGGAAGAGGTTAGGTTAGGAGAAGAAACAAACTGTTTATGCTTTTGAAATAGAATAAAAAGTATTAACGGGGGGAAATGTTAGAAAAATATGTATTAACATATGTGTGCAATGCTTATTTTAAATAAGGGAAGATTAACACGTTTTTATTCTATATGCAGCATTAGTTCTATTTGAAACTGAAAATATGCTTTTCTGAAATTGTGCTTTCTGACACTGCAAGATGCACTCTGACCTAGTTTGCTAGCACAGCAAAATACATGTCTATGCCTTGGAAATGTACTGGAAAGCAGGTGATTTTCTGCTAGGTCAGGAAATTAAATAGAGAATAATAATAATTTCTGTAGATCCATTCATTATCAACAATAAGCTCTGTTTGTGCTAATGAAAAAGTGCACAAGCTGCAGGAAAGTTAGATACTATAAACAAAGAACTGCTTCAGAAATCTGTACTTGCATTGTGCTTGAATTAGCCATAGTAACTAGACTTGTAACATCACATAGCAAGAAAGTTATAATTGACCGGTGGTTGTCAAGGCCATCCTGTTTACTAAAAAAACTTTTTTAAACTTTGAAGAGTCAGCAAGAAATATGGGAAACATCTGTAAAGTAACAGAATTGTGAACTGGTGATCTGCTACGTCAGTCGTAGTGGGCAATGTCTTGAAAGAAAGGTATAATAACTGTGACACTTCCTGATTTAGTCAGACAAACTCTGTAACTGCATTTTTTGTCTCCTTGCGCAAGAATAAAGATACCTGAACTGAACCTTATGCTTTTGGTCTTTTGAAGTATTTTTCTTTAACAACATTGCTGGCCGCTGATGTTTGGATGTTCATGGTTTAGCCGGGCATACCATACCTGCAAAGCATTTAGTTCGGATTGCAGTCAGTAATGCCAGACTTTAGAGTTTAGTACTTCTTAACTGTTCTAGAAAATAATATGTGTACTATGTTATACACAACTGCAGATTTTCACAGAATGTCCAGATTTTTACATAATATTTTTGGTTGTTTTTCATAAAAATTACTGTTTTTTTTCCAGTTCATTGTTGAGAATTGAAGAAACTAAATAATGACAGAAATTCAAGTTTCAGACTTTTCATCCTTTAGAAAACATGTGCTAGTGTGAAACCTGTTATTCTAGCAAAAAAAAAAAAAACTTTTAAGCTCAATATATAAAATGTGTGTTTATCCAGTTTTGGACCTCTTCCACCTCCACTAAAACACTGTGGTGTTGCTGTAGTAAAGTGAAGTGAAATGAATCACATCACTACAGCAAACATGCTGTCTTTTGTGAAGGTATTTCAACTACTTTAGTTTCCTGTATTTTATTTGGGTGTATATTAAATCACCGAACACTTAAAAAAGTGAATGGTGATTGATCGACCCTATGTAACCGAAAGCTTACAATGTTGAAGTGTCAGAACAGCAATTTTTTTCCAAGGGAAAAAAATTGTTGTTCCAACAACAAAAAAATAAATAAATAAAATTGAATTTCAAACATTACATTAAGTGGGGGGCTTCGCCCCCACACCCCCCTACTTAAATATACCAACTCCAAGACAGCACTACAGTGCCAAAAATGGCAAAGTACCCAAGCGGCCAAGCAATTTCTTTCCCAGGGAACAATTCGCTTAACAGACGCTTCGATATTTTCCGTTTTCTGCCTTTTAAGTTCAACCAAGACGCATTTGAAAGAATGCATCTTCGGTCTTCTAATATAGACCCTTTTATTTTTTTTAATTTATATGTTGGCAGAGTATAAGCAGGTTTGGTGTTGGGAATTGGGACCATAGCAAAGGCTGATAGGGTGGAGCATGAAGCAGGCAGGTGGTTAGTGATGAGAAAACTAATCAGTATGAAAGTTGGGCACTGTAAGGCAGGGAGAACATACCTCAACTATACCTGATTTTGTAGAATGTCCCTGATTATGTTGTATTTCCTGTCCCTCATAAAATGCTGGATTTTCTGGTAAATAATTTAGGATTATAGTCATTCAATAAAATACCAGACATTACATTTTCATACTTTATTTTTGTTGAGGCTATTATTAGATCAAATGATTGGAAAAAAATCTAAAATGCACCCCAGAGCATCTATAACCCTATGGCTTTTGAGTGCCTAGAAGCCCCTTGCTTAATTTATTTATTACAAGGAAGTCTTTACCAGTTACAAGCCTTTTCACATAGGGAGCAAGTTTACCTAAGGCTGACCCTGTTAACAGGAGATTATTTTCAGAGTGTCATGACAAACTTATTTAACCATGTAGTATATTAGCATTACTCCATATGCACCGATGTGTTCGTGATTATGAAGTAATGCAGCACTTTCCACTTCCTCTCATATAGAACTTGAGTGCCATTTATCATGGACAGAATAAATTAGTAATACGTCTGGGCTACATGTGCAACAAAATTTCCAAGGTTATAAAACATTTATTCTGCTAAAGTGGTAAGAGAAGAAAATGCAAACAAATGGTAACTAACCATTGAAAAAATATACAGGAAATATATAGGAACAACTGTTTAGTATAATCAGTATATGTGAAATATTTTTACAAAGAAACAACTGATTTTCCTGTATCAAGAAGACAACTTCCTAATTCTTTCATTCTTTGATATCCATTTGCCCTATTCAGAGTCACAGGGAACAGGAGCCTATCCAGACAAGCAAAGAATGTGAGGCAGAGAACCATTTCTGGGCAGGATGTCAGTCCACCTCACATCTCCTATACATGTTTACTCACATACTACATATGCACATATGGGCAGTTTAGGGGATTGTCAGTTTATCTAACTTTGATATGAGATGAGACTGCAGCACCCAGAAAAAAAATCTCAATGAAACAGAAGAGCATACAGTCACTGCACACAAGGTACCCTGCCTAGGATCCCTAACAGGAAAACAAGAGTTATGAGGCAGCACTGTGCCACCCAAGAAGATTATTTGCTGATTATTAGTAATTTATGTATAGCATTAATATGAGTCCACATAAGTAAACTTTATCACAAGAGAATCTGTTAAGAGAAGGCCCATCTACAGTTAAAGCAGGACAATGGTTGACACGAATTAGGTCTTCTTAGCAGATAATACCTTCCCATTCTGCGCCAGTCTCTCCCCTTTCTCATAATTTACCATACTGCAACTCAGAATGATAAAAAAGGGCCCCGGCTGCTTCTTGCAATTCTGAATAGGTATTTTCACTCAAACTATAGGCAAGCACATTATTCACTTCTCAGTCATTTTTAGTCTACTGACTGCCATTGAAATACCCTTTCACCAAATTGTATGAAGATTTCCATTGAATCTGTATTTAACTTGGGCCCATCCTGCTCTCTTGATGTTTGGCCTTTTTTACTTAAAATAAATAAACATAGTTCTGGTAATTAGCTACTCCACTTTTTCTTACATTGACTAAACCTTTTGTTTTCTGTTTATGGGCACCTTTATCCAAAATAGATTGTTCTTTTCAGAAAAGATTTTGTGCAAAGAAACTTCCTCACCAGGACCAACTTGACCTTTGCCTTTTTTTTGTGTGTGTGTGTGTGGGGGTGAGAAATACAATACCCCAACATACTGAACTTATTATAATTTAACCACTGTTGCTTTAAGACAATATAAACAACTTAAACTTTATTTATTAGAGGAAGATCACTTGAGCAAAGATGAGGCAGGATCTCATACCTCTTTGTCTTCAAAGCCTGTGATGGTAGTGGATGCCCATACATAAAAACAGTAAGGTAAATAGACATTTTTATCAGAAGCTTACTCTTTTATCCACTCTAGGTTCTGTGTCAAAACCAAGCTGAACAGAAAAGACATTAAATAAAAGAGAGGATAAAGTTATTGAAAATTAACCTATTTCATGTCCTGTATTACAGATGTCAAAATCACAAAGTCAACAATGTTGATATCAGTCATACCTCTCAACCTCTCGGCAGAAGAAATCTGAACAAAGCCAAAAAAAATGGGGGACAAAGGCCCAAAACTAGGGACAGATTTTAAATACTGCTCCTATAAACTTAGAAAGTTACTAGAATGACAGATTTTACATTATTATATATTTTGTAAAGGATATAAAATCTAAAACTCAAATGTCTGTCATTATTTTGTATTATTTAATGACTTTAATCCTCAATGATTTTCCAGAAAATCACAAATGTTATGAAGAATAAATTAAAAATAAGAGGCAAAAGTCTGGACATTCTGCTAAAATCTGGACAGTTGAGAGGTATGATATCAGTGCTGAAGCAGCAATCTACAATGCAGCATTTCCATCCACATCATATCCCACCTCAATACCAGCACCAAGTATATTTATGAATCAGTCTTTCCCAGCACCCTAAGTCATGCCACTTGTCAGGCAGGAGAACATACAGGCACAAGGCCTTTTGCAGCCTCTGTCAGTGATGTTATTGCCCAACTGTGTGTGTTTTTCAGCATGGGCATTTTTCTCTCTACAAAGATTCTGAGGACATTATTGTCCATGAAGAAGAACTTGGAATCCCATGAATAGTCATCTATAGACAATGACATTAACAAGGAGGAGGGCACAAAGTCATGAGCATCATCAATGAAGACCCCATATTTGGGGAATTGCTCAGACCAATAGACAAAAAAGGATTAGCCCACTCAACCTATCTCCTTCCATGTGAAGATTTTTCAAAAGATGTTTGAGTTTCTAAAATGGTGGACATCCTCAAAGTGGCCACCAATGTAACCTGGGGAAATATCCATACAATGGCTTCTGTTCATAGACAGACTGACCATATCCTTTGATGTCATTGAATGTAAAATTTCTGGTTCGAATACTGAAGCCAGATGCCATGTTTTTATAGATGCTTTTAAGAAAGCTCAAATCCCAGGCAACCAACATCCATCCATCAGCAACTGTAAAACTGAAGGCTTGCTGATTGTCACTCTCTAGAGACAGTTAGTGTCAATTTGTCCACTCTCCTGCCTGTCAGTGTGAAACTCTGTCATCACTGCTAGATGGATGCAGACAATAGTTTCCATCCACAAACAACTACCTCTGCAATCACTGCCATTTCACCCCACCCTACCAAAAATAAACTGCAGGAAGGGAGGCCATTTTCCTATTTCAAAAAGAGCCATCCAAGAGTTCCAACCACACCACAGAGGGTCAATAATTTTACCTAAATTCTTTCAAGTGCCAAAATATTCCAAAGTCTTCAGACAGTTCTAGACCTCAGTGGCCTAATCAACTTCATTACTCTCAATATCTTCATGTTTATGGTATAACATCTTTCCTTGTTTAACAGAAATAAATTGGATGTGCTCTTTGGATCTCCACCATGTTTTCCTCTGCATCAGAATCACCAGGAAGAAGCCTAGTAGATTTCTTTACTTTTGGGTAGGAACCAGTCATTACCAGTTCTAAACTCTTCCATTCAGTCTCACCTCAACCCTCAGGATGTTCGAGAAGTGCATGTGTAAATAATGGAGTCCTAGGTGCACCATCAGTTCAGACTCTGGTTTCTATTTAAGAGTCTCTGATTTGGATATTGCAATCTCCAGGCATTAAACTAAAATCTGAGAAGATGTATTTGAGTCCATTCAAGATGTTTATGTTCATCAGCTACACAATGGATTCTGCATCCCTTCAAACTAGTCTCTGTGCTTCTAGATTTTCAGAAGATTTCTGGCCTGCTTTTCTTCAACCTACTTAGTCTCATGACAACTGCAGTATTAATGATGTCCCATACCAATTGCCACATCTGTGTCTTACAATAGATGTTATGAATCCAGAGGTCTCAGATTTCAGACTAAATGAGCAGCAGGCCTTGTTAGTTGAATATCCATGTGAAGTATTCCACAGAGATAGCCTCCTGTCCAAGGGGACAGTTTGGAAATACCTGATGCCTGTGTGACTTCTGGTGGGGACTAGAGCCTTACAACTCAGGTGTCTGTAAGGGAGACTAATAGGCAGTCTGATATTATTGAATATCACTCCTAAGAACCTTGACATACAGCCATGACAGAATGATGGCTCCTAGCACACTGCCTACTGATCTTTGAGAGTTCTTCTTTCCTAGTTCTAGGATTTATGCTGTATGCCATATTTCACAAGAAGTTCGAGGCCCACCTGGCAGAAAAAAACATCTGGGTTTGCCCAGTAAGGAACTATGGAGGTAACGGTGGAAAAAGAAGGGGACGTATGCGAAAATAGCCAGAGGTTAGCAGCAGGTCAGTAGAGAAAAGCATAAAATATACTTTCTTTCCTTTCGCATCTCATGTTAATCTTTTCCCTTTTCTCCATTTGCTCTCTTAATGCATTTAGCTGTCCTGTTCCTCCCTCTAAATACCTATTCTGTTGATCATCCCCTTGCGGTACCAGTTCTTTTCTTTATAGATCATATGGTTACTTCTACCCCCTCTGTTAGGCAGCATAGGATGGTGGTTTGTATGATGACATTGGTGATCAAGAAGAGGAGGATGAGTGTGAGGGCAGCACCAAGGATCAAATGGTGGAAACTGAAAAAGGGCAATTGTGAGGTGATGTTCAGGGAAGAGTTAAGACAGGCACTGGGTGGCAGTGAAGAGTTACCGAATAGCTGGGTAACTACAGCAGAGCTAGTAAGAGAGATGGCTAGAAGGGTGTTTGGTGTGACATCTGGAAAGAGGAAGGAGGACAAGGAGACCTGGTGGTGGAATGAAGAAGTACAGGAGAGTATACAGAGAAAGAGGTTGGCGAAGAAGAAGTGGGTTTGTCAAAGAGATGAAGAAAGTAGACAAGAGTATAAGGAGATGAGGTGCATGGCAAAGAGAGAGGTGGCGAAGGCTAAGGATAAGGTGTATGAAGTGTTGTATAAAAGGTTGGACACTAAGGAGGGAGAAAAGGACCTGTACCGATTGGCTAGACAGAGGGACCGAGCTAGTAAAGATGTGCAGAGAGGATATGCAGGTGGTTGGTGTGACAGAGCAAGATGCAGAGGACAGGAAGAAATGGAAACAGTTGATCTGCTGTGGTGACCCCTATCGGGAGCAGCCGAAAGAAGAAGAAGAAGAAGGTTACTTCTACCCCCCCCCCCCCCCCAGTGAACATGACTAGTTTGCTCTTAATTTTTGTTGTGGCAACTCTCCTTAGTCATTTTACATACCTTTTTAAATTTAATCCTTTATTGTGCTTCACATGAACTCCAATCCTTTGCTCTCTTCCCACCTTTCCAGATCTACAACCACACACGTTTTATTTGGCTCCATTATAATCACAAACTTTGGTCTTTGTGGCCATACATGCTGTTATGGCATCTGGTCCATACTGGTAGTGATTACTGTAGACTGTAAATTGTCCCATGACTTTCTTATGCCTGCTGTTGTGGCACTTGGGCTAAAATGATTTTCATTGATTCTCATATCCAGAAAATTGTTGTTATTAATTTTACTGATTTTATATCACCATTTTCTGCTTCTGACTGCATTCTAATTGAATATCCTTCCTGTTGTGGCACCCAAGCCTGTTTGCTAGTTGTCATACTGCATTTAAGAATTGTACTACTGCTGTTATTAAGTTGTACTTTTAACTGCTGCTACCGATTCACTGTGATACAACCTTCTGCTCTATTCACCATTCTGGAGCAAATGACTCACTGTGGACATTGTGCCATATTGTTTAGCAATTATACTACTTTTAAACGATTTGCTGAGACTGCCCTCACTGTAGCAGTAATTTCCTTATTAGTGTTACTGCTCATTGTTTACAAATCTCTTGTTGTATAGGCTATGCCAGTCTCAAACCCGTAAAAAGCCTAAGCCTGACTTCAACTGTAATTTTCTAGTTGTTTTAATTAAGTTGACCTGGCAAACTATTTTCTAGATTTGTCTATCTACAACTGTGTAAACTCTCATACCTCTTAATTGTCCTGAATTTTATGGAATGTCCAGATTTTTTACTCATATTTTTGGCCTGCTCATCATAAAATGTGTGTTTTTTCCTGGATATTTATTTTTATTTATTTATTCTTTGTTGATTGGGTTAGTTCCATTAGAATAACAGAACAAGGTAGTATTTATACTATTAAGGGAAATTTAGCCAAGGTATTGGGGAACTTCCCCTCTTATTAAGGAGTGATCATTTTGTTCATAGTGTAGTGACGGCTGGATAAATGGTGCTTTTGGCAAGCAAAAATGGTGGAAAGCACAAACACCGGTACTGTGGTGGAGTTGTTACAAAACATGGAAAAACTGTTTCAGCAGAATTTGTTTGCTTCATTAGAAGCAAATGATTTACAAAACAAGGGTTATATTATTACAACCCTCCTGCAGGTTGGCATTTTGGGTGAAATGCTGTCACAGAGCAAGCTGGAGAACATAAAGGATATTTCAGACAGAGGAATCTGAAGCTATTTTTAATTAAGAATGCCTCAAAAAGAAATCGTATGCCAAGACTGTTAAGGAAAGTGTAGAGAAAGCAGTGAGCGAGGAACAGAAAAAAAGATAATATCAACAATACAAGGAAATTCATAGCAAGACTTCAGAATAAAGAAGAAAAAGAAATGGACAGGTATGACACGTATAGATAATTTGATGGTGCCATTGGATATAAAGGCTCAGGAGGTAAAGGCTTTTATTCTTATTCATAGGGAAATATTCTGTGCCATTATATTTGAGACTTGTTCTATTATGGAGAGTATTTTCTGGGAGAGTATGAGAAGAAAGAGAACTGAAATCTATGGATCTCATATGTAGTCTAAAATTTCATAGGGAAACAAAAAGGAAAATACATGTTCAATTTCAAACTGATGTTGAAAAAAGACTTTGAAAAGATATAAAGACATTTAAGTAAACGATGTAAAGAAGTTATGGACATTACTGAAGTTTATGATACTAGAGGATTATGGACTGGTGGATGGGACTATCATATTGCATTGAAAATGGAAAAAGAAAGAAAATATATGCATATCCCTAGTGTGATAAATGGAGAAGAAAGTAAAGGTATTGTAAAATATTGGGATATCCCCAAATGTATTTTTTTCTGTGGGAAGGATGATCACTTGATAAGTAATTGTGATGTAAGGAAACATTATATTTGTGGAGAAACAGGTCATGACTCAAAAATGTGAAATTAAATATTATAAATGCAATAAAGCTAGGCATTTATAGATGGATCGTAATGTAGAGGGAAAGGTTGACAAAGAAAATAAAAGTAAGGGAAGTATACAAACAGAAGAAATAGCAGAAACAGAAGATTAAATTATCAAGAAAAAGTACTCGTATGGAAAATAAAAATGGATGAAACTGAAAACTAGAGAAAAATGTGGTATAAGCATATAATGATACAATATTATTATGCTAATCCATGGGTTGATTTAACAAATGAAAAAACATTAAAGCTATAAAAGTAAGAAAAGAATGGTGTATTAAGCAAGTGGAATGTTAAGATATTTTATGGAGACTGGTGATTAATAAATTGCCAGTAAAAGAAAATATGCTACATAAAAATAAGTGAAAGAATATGTATATATATTGTGGTAAAGAAGTAAATACAGAATATGCTTTGTTAAAATGTATAAGGGTAGCAAATTTGTGGAAAAATTAACTGCCAGGACTTAAAATCCATGTAGGCACCATGCAGAGCCTACATGGAATGTATCTATGTACACAGCCACGGTCCCCCCTCGGCTATACCCCATGCATATTAATGATGGCGCACTGCCAAGAAACAGCATAGGAACAGGGATATTGAATCAATGCAGGGAGAAGTGTAGAGGCTATTCATGGTTGTGGATGTGTACAGGCTGAGGCTCCCTGTACTGATCCCCGCTACTGTTGAAATGCTGTGAACTGTAATATTTTATTTTAATTGTTTTTCCTTCTATGTGTGTTTGCACAGCAAGATGCAGAGCATAGCAATGCCATGCTGTGCTCATATATAGACAGCTGACACCTGCCAGACATGTATAAATAGAAACCAGATGTCATTAATGATCATAATTACATATTTTTCTTATTTTAGTTTTTTTTTCAGTTTTTTTTTTAAATTGCTGTTTGCGTGGCACTCATACATACATAGCTGGCAGTTGCTAGACATCTAAAAATAGAAACCAGATGTAATTAATTATGTCTGAGTCTACTTAAGTGCTTTTGTGCCATGCACCGTGGTGCTTAGCAACACTACAGGTAGCCCAGTAGTATATGTGAAGGCATAGAAGTTTTCATAATATCCAAGTAGGTAAATGGGTAGCGATACACACTAATGCTTAGTAGATCATGGGTTCAAGTCCATAGCAGTGATAACATATCTGCAATTTAATTTATTATATATGTTTAATTTTAAAAACAAATTTGTGAAATATGGCACTGCTGCACTATGCATTGTCTTTCGGCTTTTCCCAGTTAGGGGTCGCCACAGCAGAACTCCAGTCCGCTAATGATTGGCAGTGGATTTGTACGGTGCTGAGTTGCCAGCCTGACACCCAACCTTCTAAGAAGGCACACCCATTCACACACGCACCTACCTGCATGTTTTTAAATGTCACTCGACCGCAGGGAGGACATGCAGACTCCACACAGAACGTGCTACTGCTGCACTGTGCATTACACTGCTTAAACATACTAACAGCTACTTCTGTTTGTGCGGTGCTAAGCTTAGCTAGAACCTCACTTGTGCAAGTTTTCACTCTGTTTAGCTCTGCTTAGCCGGTTTGCATGATGCTAAGTGACATGGCGCTTTTTTGAATGTTGCTCATTAATGTGTAAGGGTGGGAAAACAGCCTATATTAGGTGCAATAGATGGGAATTCAGCAACCGTCTTTGGAGTCTAATCAACTGGTGATATGGCAGGCAGTGCTGATGAAGATGCACTCTTTTCAGCACAGAGATGGGGTGTTTAGGAGTCTAGGGTCTTTGTTAAGCTCTTTGTAAAAAATCATGAACCCAGGCTACTGCAGGACACTTTCCAGGGCTCGGAGTATAAGGCAGACAGGGAACTCACCAGTGTTACTGGTATCCCCAACACAGGTTAGCAGTGTCATCACTATTATGACAACTGAGGAGGAGAAAGAGAGGAACCATGTGGGTCCAAGAAGACAGAGATGGGAATGCCCCACAAATATGTAAGTATGTTTTCCACTGTTTTACCAATATACAAGCTGAATGTGCAAAACTGGTATGCATAATGGTGTGCTTTTCTACTAACAGCTGCAGCTGAGAGGGCTTGTAGTGTTGAGTCCCATGCTGGGTGCCTGGCCAGGTTGTGCCATGAGTGTAGTATGTACGGATTTATTATGCTAACTGTAGTGCAATAAGCAAGAAAGAGTAAAGCATTTACTGTAATAAAGTATACACAATAAAAACTGTAGTGCAATAAATGGGCAAGTAGAACTATAGTGCAATAAATGGGCAATTAGAGCTCTAGTGCAATAAATGAACAATAACAACTGTATTGCAATAAACAATACCAATAACAGTAAGCAGAACTGTGTACAGCAGGATTGTGTTGCTATAACCATTGCAGTGGAGCTGTATGCATTGCTTGTCTATGGTAAGGTTGTTGCAGTCACACTGTAATAGCTGTAGAATACAAAACTAATGGCCTGCAACTGTATTGTTTAACTTGTAGTATGGTCTAAGGCTGTCTCCAGGTCAATATCAGTCACATAATGCTCTCTTTTTCTCCCACCCCAGGAACAAATGGTATATGGTTGAGGTAGCCCATGTTATGAGCAGATATGATTGTGCTAACATTTCACAGACACTTATCAGTAATACCAATAAAGTGTTAAGCAGCATTGTTGATTCCTAATTACATCTGTCTACATATTTCCAGAATGGCTGCATCCCTTGCATGTCTGTACTAAGCTGCTGCATTCAATGTTACATTTTTTGCAAATGTCCCCTGCAGTCACACCTATCAGGTTCTATTCCCATGCCTGCCAACTAAGGCATGATGAATGTGTAGTTTATGTACTGTATACAAACATGCCTTTCAAGTGTCATTATTTCTTATAATGTAATTAAAACTGCCTAATCCATCTGTCACAGGATTACCAAAAAATGATTACCTGGAATGCAATGTATTACCAAATCTGTTTACAGAACACCTTGGTAGCTATAGAAGTCCACATTATGTGAAAGTGATCTGTGTAGTTGTGTACCTACATTTGTCATTGCTCAGCCCATACTGACCCATGCTAACAGCTTGAGAGGTATGTACGTGCTACATTGACAATAGGAGACTTTAGTCACTGTACTCAAAACTGACACTACACACCTGCAGAGTATTTAGTATCAGTGTTTTCGGGGATATAGTCTGCATTGTCAGTAATGGATTGATTTCTCTCTCTCTCCCAACCACTTATCTTCATTTATTTATTATTGTTATTTATTTGTTATTATAATTCAGGGAGGCCGCGGTGGTGCAGCGTTAGCATGGCCACCTCACAGTAAGAGGTTCTCCGGTTCAATCCTCGGCTGGGGTGCCTTCTGTGCAGAGTCTGCATGTCCTCCCTGTGGTCACGTGGGTTCCCTCCGGGTGCTCCGGTTTCCTCCCAAAGACATGCTGTAGGCGGATTGGTCACTCTAAATTGGTCATAGGTGTGGGTGCGTGCATGTGTGCCTTCTGTGGAAGGTTGGGTGCCAGGCTGGCAACTCGACACCGTAAAGCTCCACTGCCAATCATGAGCAGACAGGTGATCCACTGTGGCGACCCCTAACCGGGAAAAGCTGAAAGAAGAAGAATTTATTATAATTTAATATTAACATATTTTGTTAAACTAACTATATTTTGCAAAATGGGATATATTATTGTTATGTGCTATTATGATTCAATATTAACATATTTTGTTAAACTGTTATGTTGGCCTTATGCTTTAATTCTTACTGGCATGCTGTTAACTTCTTCTTCTTCTTCTTCTTCTTCTTCTTCTTCTTTCAGCTGCTCCCGTTAGGGGTCACCACAGCAGATCAACTGTTTACATTTCTTCCTGCCCTCTGCATCTTGCTCTGTTACACCAACTGCCTGCATGCTCTCGCCACATCCATAAACCTTATCTTAGGCCTTCCTCTTTTCCTGTTACCTGGCAGCTTCATCCTTAGCATCTTTTTCCCAGTATACTCTGCTTCCCTCCTCAGCACATGTCCAAACCAACGTAATCTTGCCTCTCTGGCTTTGTCTCCAAACTTTCCCACCTGGGCTGACCCTTGAATATACTTATTCCTAATCCTGGCCATCCTTGTCACACCCAGTGCAAATCTAAACATCTTCAACTCTGCCACGTCAAGCTCTGACTCCTGCCTTTTTGTCAATGCCACTGTCTCTAACCCGTATAACATAGTTGGTCTCACTACCCTCTTGTAGACCTTCCCTTTCACTCTTACTGGTACTCGTCTGTCACAAATCACTCCTGAAACTCTTTTACACCCACTCCATCCTGCCTGTACTCTCTTCTTCACCTCTCTTCCACATTCACCATTACTCTGAACTGTTGATCCCAAGTACTTAAACTCATTCACCTTTGCCACCTCTACTCCCTGCATTCTCACCATTCCTCTGTCCTCCCTCTCATTCACACACATATATTCTGTCTTAGTCCTGATGATCTTCATTCCTCTTCTCTCTAGAGCATATCTCCACCTCTCCAGGGTCTCCGCCACCTGTTCCCTACTCTCCCTATAGATCACAATGTCATGCTGTTAACATACTGACTATTATGTTATTTACTGTTGTGTTACACATAATATACATTAATATGTATTTGCATTAATTTAAATGATGTTCCATTCTGTTAATACTAACAATGGTCTGGTAATTACTAACCTTAACTTATTGCTATACCTCATTTCCCCCAGCACGTCAAGGCCCAGTTCCGGCTGATCCGCCTACCTTGCCTCAACTGGCCATGCCACCAGGTCCCAGCACATCTGGGACCAAGACTGGTGGTGCCTCCTCTGCTGTCCCTACACTACCTGTGGCATTGGGTAGTACCGCCCCATGGGATGGGGATGGGCCCCTCTCTGGGAGTGGTGGTGGAGGGGGAGTTGTCACCAGGGATGAGCTCCTGGTCTTGGTGTGCAGGATAGTCTACCATGGGTTTGACCACCTCTGGCATGCTGCCGACCTGGTGGGGCAGCCTCACCCCAGTGCCCAGCCTCCAGCACTACCACCCCCAGGGCAGTGAAGAAGCAGTGTTGACAGTCACATGGGTGGAGATATGAGTCAAGCTGCTGCCATCTGGAGGCACACGGGACTTGGATTTAACAACACCGTCCCTATCCAAGGTGTTCATCCCCCTCATGTGTCACACACCATCCCTGTCTGCTGTCTTGTCTGTGTACAAATGCATCCTCACCTACCTAACTTACCTCTCCCATATGTACCTATGTCCCTTCCCCAACATTCCACTCTCACCTTAAAAAAAAATGGGCACCTGTCCCAAAAAAAATATTGCCCATACATAGCTCTCTATTTCACACGTGTCCACTAGACACATATAATTTGGTCCAATTGGCCTGTCAGTGCAGTTATGTTGTTCTCACCCCTCTCTCTGGGGTTTAGGTCTATACTAGGTCTGCCCAAGGGCATTTATAAGCCTAGCCCATAGTTATATGGCTTTCGCCTTTACCTGCCTCTGATATGGCTTATGCCTATCATTTTGTTGTGCCTCCTCTGACCTTGAAGTAATCCTGGGGTATATCTGCAATCTCCCATCCATTGGTGGTCAAGATTCCTCTTGAACAAGCAGAGAAGATTACTCTGGCCTCACATGTACGGGATTTTGTTCCACAGCATAGGGAGTCTCTGGCATTTAATCTGTTCCACCAGCATCTTCTATTTATAACCGTGGTCAAGGTCTCCCTCTCCCCGCCTCTAGGCCTGGATTTCTAGTTTTTTGCGTGAAGCATATTCATCAAATCTGGGTTTTGACCCTTATATATGTCAGGCACAGGTCTCTGAATCTGTTAAAGCTGTGTATGAATGAAGCTGGAGCTGTTCTTTCAATCCCGCAGCACATAAAGACTATTTTTAGAGATCTTTTTCTTTTTGGTGAGGAACTTTTGGGGCTTTCAAGCTGCAGCAGGTGTCTGGTCAGATACATTCCAGACAGGGGGGTTGGCACTCCAATCATAGGTCCTAGTGATGAGCGTAGTACAGACCTCCTTGATCTAGATGTGAATCCTCTATGATCAGGCGATCAGGTGGGCGGAAGGCTTTGGGTTTCCACCTAACTACTTTAGCAACATCAAGTGTCCGGCTACTACTATCAACCTGGGTCCCCAGATCCTGATCTTTTTCTGTGCTCAGGATTGCATTGCCACCTATATGATATGTAAGGGGTAACCTCCAAGGGTATGGCGATGCATTTTTGGCTGCTTTTTTTCAGGCCATGGCTCTGGCACCAGTTATCCTGCGTTTATCCCCAGTCTGGAGGATATCTGTGTCAGTCTAATGGTGTCAGTTGTGTTTTGTGAGTATCTGCAAACTCTTTGTCAGCCATAACCCCTCCTGCTTTTGCTTTGTACTTACTGTTTGCTTGTGCTTCAGAGAGTGGACTCCAGGACAAGTGGACCCCTGTGGGACACCTCACTTGTGAGCTTGTTTGAGTCTGATTGGGCTCCAGGCTGGCTGACCCCTGACTGACTGGGCTTCACTTAGGTAGTTTGCAAACCCATTTTGTGATGTATGGTTTACATTCAAGCTGATGAGTTTTTCAGATGATACCTGAGTGGGGTATTGTGTCAAGGCCTTTGCCAGGTTGGGTAGGCTGGTGTGACTGCATTTTTCCCTATCAATGGCCTTGCAGGACAGTCTCAAAAGTCAACCAAGTTTAAGAGGCAGGATCTGCCTTTGACAAAACCAAACTGGGTTGGATAAAATTCCCTATGTCTCTTTATTTACAGCTAAGGCTTGTCAAGCTCCATGGCTCAGTACGTTTGGAGGTCTGCCCTTAATTTCCAGGCCCTGTGGAGAGATGGGGCCCTCCTGAAGCCATGCTCCTGAGGTGAGGCTAAGATTAAGAGGCTAATCCTGAGGTGAGGCTGAGATTAAACAGGTGTCCTAACGTGGGTTTAATTCCTCGCTGGAGTCTGTGAGATGCATGTCGGGACACCCATCCGTCCCATGGATGTTGAGTTTTTTGGTGGCCTTAATGATTGCAGTTCTCACCTGGGCATTGGGGGGCTGGAACTTCAATGACTCCTTTTTGAAGTCTCCCTTGGGAGAAGTTTGCACCTGTGTTGGTCAGCCAGTATGTTGGCAATGTGTGTAGGTTCAGTTGAGACTACATCTAGGCACCTGGGGAGTGAGCATATCTGGGAGTTTCCTCCCAGGTTTCTAACAGGATTTTTTATGATTATGATTCTTTTTAGAGTCCTTTACATTTTTCTTTCAATTAAGAGAGCTATGATTTTTATGAGTTTTCTGCCTTTTAATCTTATAAAAGGTGTGGCTCCACCTTTCAAGTATTAGCCCTCATCTTTGTTAGAGCTTGTTTTTTGTTGTGGAGCTACCAGGTACTGGGTCCACCAGACTGACAGAGTCCTTTTTTTGTTTGAGAGTCTTAGTTTGTTTGGGATTGCCTTGATCCATGCAGTCCCAGGTGCTGGTAGTATTCAGCGGTTTGAGTAATGTTTACCACTGGCTCAGGGCCTTAAAGGGGCCTTAAAGGAGACCGGCTTTTGAAGTTGATGTCGAAATCGGCTGTTTTCAGTTTAGTCTTGTGGTTTTTTTGGTTTCCGGGTGGGGGGGGATGAGGACCTCCACAGATTTATTTATGATCTGATCTCTCCAGTGGTATACTGTTGTGTTGTTGAACATGATGATCTGTTATCTCGTGATGATGAGACTTTTCCTCTTTCTGGGACTGGTGTGGTGAGTTGTTCTAGTTTATTTGAGTTTTTGAACTCCAGGGACCTTTGCTATGCACCGTTTCCCAGTCTATATTAGGGTAGTTGAAGTCACCTAGTATGATGGTGTAGTATGATGGTGTTATGAGATACATTTATCCCCCAGGCCTGTGAAGGGAAGCTGCCAAGGAGGAAGGGGAGTTTGAGAGGGTGGCCTGTAACATGCTACAAATTGCAGAGCAGTCTTGCTACTTGGTTAATTGCACCTGGATGGATGCCGATGCATCAGGCACACCAACCTTGAGGTAAAGTGTCCTTATAAACATTGACCCACCCCCTCCTTTCTTGGTGTTGTTGGTTTGGGGCGGGCCGGAACGCATGTGATATAATAAACCTGTTAGTGCTGGGGTGCTCTCTGCAGACAGCCCCTTTTTCTCTCCTGGAGCACAGACATCGATGTTCTCCATATTGAGAAGGGCCTCAAGTGCGTGCATCTTGAGATTGAGACTTCTGGCATTGAGCAGCATTACCCTTAGAGTTTAGAGTTCAAAGTCATGTACAAATTATATTAAAGTGCACAGTTGTTGCTGTACAAGAAATAGATAAATATGGTTCTTTCCTACACCCTTCCTGCACACTCCTACCTGCATTTCACTATGTCTCCCCCCCCCTGCTTGCACCCCATTTCACAAATTTACTAACTCTCCATTTTTCTTTTCTTTATATTTTTTAGTGTGATGCTGCATGGTGCACCGTATCACCCAGCTTTGCTAAGCTCAGCTAAATAGAGCTATATTGAATATATGTGTATTTAAACTTGTAATACACACTTACAAAATAAACACCTGCCCCATGATTTGAACCTGAGACCATCGCACCTGCAAACCTCTGCATTAACCTGCAAGGCCATAGAACTCTTAATTAGAACAGGTGGTTTAAACAAAACATAGTAATTGTCAGTTACAGTCATTAAGTGTGTTTCAGTGGAGCTGTGCGATGCAGAGCATTGCGCAAACTTGATTAAAAAGTAATGGAAAAAATGGGAGTGTAACTTGGACTCTGGTGCAATAGTACATCACTAGAAAGCCAAAGACATAATAATGGATGTAAGTGAGGCCTGTGATAGGTGAATGTGCCCTTCAGCAGCAACATGTAGAAATACACCTGCAAAGGCATTAATGGCAAAATACATGTTCAACTGGGACCCTGGTGCACACATACATTCATATAAAGCCATGCACATACTGATGGATGTAGAAAATGCAAGTCACAACCTGTATGTCTGCACATATACCTTGCAAATACACCTGCCGTAGCAGTGACTCAATAGCTCAGTGTTAACTGCCTTGCAAACAGTACAGTTTGCCAAACATAGTCCTGATTTCAAATCCAGTAGTGTGTAGGAGTGACTGTACAGTATTGTGAAGGCAGCAATTAATGACTGAGTAATGCACTCTTTATCCTCACAATGCATTTCAAATGAAATGTCTGCTTTTCACTGATGGAAGTCACAGGCCTGCAGGTAGGAACACACTTCACATAGCCCTATAGCAAAACTATATGTGCATAAAGTTTCATGTCATGCATTAATATGCATTTACAGAGAATGTCAATGCAGGCACTACAAATGAGGGCCACTAATATCAGAGTGCACCCACACAATCCCTCCAAAGTCACTGTGCAGATTATCACAGCTGCACAGCTTATACACACATTGGAAGTCCCTGCTTGTAAGAAGACCTGCCCTCATACATGCTGCAAATTACTACCAGACTGTAACACATGGAATAGCAATTATCCAAATGGTGGACATATTCCTATATTTATACCCCATATTACTCAAGGACACACCAAATATGTTGCCTAGTACTGTGTTACTGATACTGTTACCTAACATACTTACCTTAACTCATGCCTTATTTAGAGTGGAAAGGGTAGCCTCACTCTGGCTCTGCCTCTACAACAAAGCTGACATAGCTCCCACAGTTATTCTTACACGTTATTGTCCTCCAAAGTGTTCACATTCTATGCCTATGTCTATTACCTGCAGCAGCTGCTGCAGCCTGCAGCACACACATCTCTATGTAAAGGTTTTTGCTACAGACCTATCCTCTGTGACGATGTAGTTTCCTCGCCCCAGTAATGTCCAGTACAACATATCAGAAATGGGGCCCTAATCTACATGAAGGCCTTATATATTGTACAGTGGTTGCATGTCATTGGCTGATGATAGTGCAAACCAGCTGTGTTTGCTACAATTAGCATTTCAGACCCACAGGTTGGTTTAGTGGCAATCACCTACTGATGAGAAGCATGTTTAAAAGGCAAGCAGATGGCTATGGGGTGCCATTCTGCATGAGACTTTCCTCACACAGATCACGCCTTTGTGAAGACTTTACTATCACCACATATCAACAGAGGAGTACTGCACTCCATCGGGTATGTAACTGATTTTGTGTACAACATGGTGCAGATGAGTGAATAGACTTCTGGGGAATAGGGATTACAGCATTAAGCTCAATCTGTTAACTGCTTCGCAAACAGTACAGTTTGCCACTCACAGTCCTGGGTTCAAATCCAGTGGTGTGTAGAAGTGACTGTACAGTATTGTTAAGGCAGGAATTAATGACTCAGTCATGCACTCTTTATCCACACAATGCATTTCAAATGACGTCTGCTTTTCACTGATGGAAGTCACAGGCCTACAGATAGGAACACACTTCACATAGCCCTATAGCAAAACTATATGTGCATAAAGTGTCACATCATGCATTAATATGGATTAACAGAGAATGTCATCTCAGGTACTACAAATGAGGGCCACTAATATCAGAGTGCACCACACAAGCCTTCCAAAGTCACTGTTCAGATTATCACAGCTGCACAGCTAACTCACACATTAGAAGTCCCTGCTTGTAAGAAGTCCTGCCCTCATACATGCTGCAAATTACTACCAAACTTGTAACACATGGCCTGACAATTGCCCAAATGGTGGACATATTCCTATATTTATACCCCATATTACTCAAGGACACACCAAACATGTTGCTTAGTACTCTGTTATTGATAATGTTGCCTAACATACCTTATTTATTTATTTTACATTTGTTTACCTGGAAGGTCCAACTGGACAGAGCTGTCCATTTTCAGCAGATGCCTGGGGAGAAAAGCTCCAGAACAATTGTTAATATACTATACATAAGATATTTACACATTCAGTTATAAAAATATAGCAGACAATAACATATGATTGCATAAAATATTTACATAAGCATAGTGGTTCAGGCATACAATTAAAAGTATAGCAGGTAGTAACATTTGATTGTTGTTCATACAGTATATTTAGTAGAGATAATCCTGAAGATGTACTGAAGATAAGACAAGAAAGGAAAAACTAAAAAAGGAGGAGAATATAGACAAGTTCATATGAGGTGCATTGACATTTTAAGGGAAAGCTTTTCACCTTAGTCTAGGGGAGAGTTAGTGGGTATAGATGGGGCAATGTGGAGTAGGCGACAGTGAGCTGGTAAATAATGTGTGATAATATACAGTGCATCTGCGGGAGTTTTAAAGAGGTTGGATAGTGGATAGGGGAAAGGAATTAGAATATGTCAGCCAGGTGCTAGGCAGTTGCATGTCCAAGAGTTGTTTAGGTGGGAAATAAGCTGTTTTTTGAAGATGGTTTTATTAGGTTGCACCCTGATTTGTAGTGGTAGGGAGTTCCAAGTCTTGGCAATGTTGCTAGAATACAGGGAGTCACCATAGCTGCAATGACTTTTGGAGATTGCGATTAGTGCCTTGTTAGTGGATCTAAGTTCTCAGTTATTGGAGTAGAGGATGATCAGGTCTTGTAAAACTGGAGTTTTGTCAGGTTGGTACAGTATTTGGTGAGCTAGAAGAAGTTGATTTAGAGCTAAGGTGTTAAGGAGTTCAAGCAAGGAAAGCTGTTTAAGGGCCTGACAGTGGTGGGTGCGGTAGGAGGAGTCTGTGGTGAATTTTGCTATTTTGTTGTAGCATAGTGATAGCTTGTTTAAATCGCTCTTGTTTAGATTAATTAGGACAGGAGAAGCATACAGGTAACTTTACTGTTGCTGGTTAGGAAGTTTTTTACATCTGTAAAGAGTACCTAGTTTTTTGTTGATTTTGGTTATTGTATGAGCTATGTGTTTGTCAAATTTCATATTATTGTCAATAATGAATCCTAGTAATTTGGTTTGTGTGACAGGGAGAAAGGGGTATTATCTAATGCAGAAATAGAGAACTGGGGAGTAGGTGCTGCTGCTTTGAAAGGATGAAAGAGCATAAGTTGGGTCTTTTTAGGATTTAGTATTAGCTGAGAGTTTGTTAGCCAGGTTTCGATGGATGTAAAGGCTTCTTGGGTCTTGATCTGAAGTTGATGGAGGGTGGGGGCAGAGCAGATTTAGGTGGAGTCATCAGCATATTGAACCAGGTTTGCTAGAGGGGTGGCTTTGTGAAGATTATTTGTAAATATAGTGAAAAGTAGGGGTCCTAGGATTGATCCATGGGGTACTCCTAGTTTTACAGGAAGTAGGGGGGAAAGGGAGTTTTTCCACTGAACAGCTTCTTGACATTGAGAGAGATAGTCCTGAAACCATAATAGAGTGGGAGTAGTTAGTTTTAATTCTGAGAGTGATGTTATTAGTTTTGTATGGGAGACTGTATCAAATGCCTTTGATAAGTCAAGGAAAACTGCAGACACTAGTTGGGCATTTTTGCATTGCATATTTACTAGGTTATGAAAATGAATGAGTGCAGTGGTAGTGCTATGGTTGGGGCAGAATCCGTGTTGAGTTTCGGCAAGAAGATTGTTGGAGAGGAGATATGTTAGGACCTTGGTATGGATACATTTTCCATTATTTTAGCCAGTGGGGAAAGTATAGCTATAGGGTGGTAGTTTGTTAGGTCAGTGGAGTTGCCCCCTTTGTGAATTGGTATAATGTAGGAAATTTTCCAGAGAAGTGGCACCTTTTGTTCTGAGATTGATCTGTTAATGATTATAGAGACTGGGTAGGAAATGGCTTTGGTGGCTATTTGTAGGAATTTGGCAGGTAGTATGTCTGCTGCTAAGGTGGTGGGTTTAAGTTTGGTTAGGTGTCTATAGATTGTGTAAGTTGGTACAGGTTGAAGGGTGAAGGAGTTAGCATTATTTGATGGGTTATATAGTATAATAGGGTTTTTGGAGTGTGGGTCTGTTGACAGCTTTAATATAGAATTGGTAAAGAACTCATTGAACTGGGTGGCTGTGTTTATAGAGGTGGTGTCTATGTTTGGATGAGGAGTTGGTGATTTACCTGGTTGGAGAATACTGTTTATAGCAGCCCAGAACTTTTGTGGGTTGGTATTATGCTTACTTTGAATTTCACTATAGTAGTTTTGTTTATCTAGTCTGATTTGCTTTTTTACGGTGTTTCTCAGTTATAAGAATGTTTGCCTATTAGTTTTGTTTTTGCACCAGGTGTCCCATGCTTTGTCCCTTTGTTTCATAAGTTGCCTAGTGCTCTTGGTAAGCCATGGGGCATAGATGGTTTTAGTAAGGATCTGTGTTGGTGGAGCAAGTTGGTTGAGAAGGCCTAAGAAGATACTGTTGAAATACTCAACTGCTTAATCTAAAGGAAGTGTTAAAAGAAGGGACCAGTTAGAGTGTTTAAGGGCTGTATTAAGGACATCAGCCCTGAAGTTTTTAGTGTATCTGATGTGTTTAAGAGAGCTAGTTCTAGTGAGTTTAGTTTGATCTGTGATGAAGAAGGTTGGGAGGTGGTCACTTAGAATGTCTGGTAGTGTACCAAAATTATGGATGGAAGATGGGTGAGTGGGGAGAATCCAGTCTAGTATTGATTCTTTTGGGTTTTGTCTACCCTAGTAGGGGTTTGTATAAGCTGTGAGAATCCATAAAGGTTAATATTATTTGAGGGGTGGAGTGATTTAAGTGAGGTGCAATCAATACTGAAGTCGCCTAGTATAATGGCTTCATGGGGGAGGGTTTCTGATGTCCCTTGGAGAAGAGATTCTAGGCTTCTGATGTTATCTCCTGGTGGGATATATGATCCTAAGATATTTAGCTGTTTCTGTGTATTTAGTCTTACGTTAGCAAGTAGGATGTCTGCATTATTAAATGCAGGGACTTCAATGTTAAATAGTTCAACATTGATGTTGTTCTGATAAAGGAGAGTGACTCCACCTCCTCTTTTAGCTCTACGATCTTTTTGTAGTATGCTATAACCAGGGGGAAGTACTTCTTCATTTTTAATGTGTAGTTTAAGATATGTTGCTGTGAGGAAGATAATGTCAGGTAAGTATAATGCTATGGTTGCATGGAGCTCAGTGGTTTTGTTAAGGATGCTTCTTATGTTACGATTTATTACTAGAATATCAGATTTTCTCTTAAGTAGGCTAGTATTGCTTCTAGGCTGATTTTGGTGATTTGCAGGACTTGTTATTGAACCTGGGTTGGGGTTGATATCACCACTGCATAGTAGGTGAGAGGCAATGTTTATTATGGTTTGTAGGTATTTGGAGAAGGCTAAGTCACATTGTATGGATACCCTAGATTTGCTTTGATAATGGAGGAGTTTGTAGGGGTGTTGGTCATAGGTGGTGGGGTTAAAGAGTGAGGGTGAGATGAGAAAGGGGTAGTTAATGAATGTTGGAAGTGAGGATGAGGTGAGGTGACATGCTGTGGATTGTAATGTTGTTCAAGTAGGGTGAGGTTAGATGTGCTGTGATGCTGAGTGCTAGTGTTAGGATTATTTGATGGGAGTACATGTTTGGTTTATCAAAAGTGGTAGGATTTATAGATATAACCCTGTGGAATGTGTAGGGGTCCTGACAGTATATAGTTAGGATGGATTGTAGCAAATTTGAGAGTGGGGAGGTACTATGTGTAGAGTGTGTAATATGAGAGCAAAGGATAAACACATATACTTAGTATATTTGGAGTGGAAAGGGTAGCCTCACTCTGGCTCTCCCTCTACAACAAGGCTGACACAGCTCCCACATGTACTCTTACAGCTTGTTGTCCTCCAAAGTGTTCACATTATATGCCTATGTCTATTACCTGCAGCAGCAGCTGCAGCCTGTAGCACACACATCTCTATGTAAAGGTTTCTGCTACAGACCTACCCTCTGCGACAATGTAGTCTCCTCACCCCAGTAATGTCCAGCACAACATATCAGAAAGGGGCTCTAATCTACATGAAGACCTTATATATTGTACAGTGGTTACATGTCATTGGCTGATGATAGTGCTAATCAGCTGTGTTTGCTGCAAATAGCATTTCAGACCCACATATTGGTTTAGAGGCAATCACCTGCTGATGAGAAGCATGTTTAAAAGGCAAGCAGCTGACTATGGAGAACCATTCTGTATGAGACTTTCCTCACACAGGGCATGCATTTTTGAAGACTTTACTATCACCACATATCAACAGAGGAGTACTGCACTCCATCAGGTATGTAACTGTTTTTGTGTATAGCAGGATGCAGATGGGGAAATAGACTTACAGGGAATAGGAATTATGGCATTAAGCCTGTCTTACATCTGTGAGAATGTCATGTCATTGATCACCTGCTTACTTACACCTACACAGGATGTACAGTACATCAAGGGTGCATTGTCTTTTGTCATTGTGGCACACTGGTCTCATTGGACTGTCCCTTTATAGTGGTTGTAATTGCACATTGCTATTTGTGTGCCACTGTTCTTATGACATATTATCGAGAGATTGCCCATAGGGAACACACCACAGTAGACTCGAGTGTTGGGTGTATGATCATACAGCAGTATCTGTCATGGCACACACTGGAATACCTGACTATTGCTACTATCACAGTTGTAACCACACATTTAGTATGTTTGTACACTGTGGAGTATGACGTATGAGCAATCAGTGCATAGTGCCAGCCATTTTGTCCTTGCTGTATCTCTACATAGTGTACTTCCATGTATGTGATCCTGTAATGTGCTCCTGTTTTGTTGTCTTTCAGGAATGATGTAACCTAGATGCCATGCACCCCTTTTTGATGTGAAAAATGACATTATACTAGAAGGACTACGGCAACATCATCACAGCCTACTGTCCGGGGGAGGCAAAACAGGGAATGGTGGGCTGCATTGTGGGGAGACCTTGTCTATGATGTGAATGGCATGGGCCATCAGGGCAGAGCATATGAGCAGATTTGACACCATGCAATGGACATGATCAGTGCTGCACGACAAAGGGCAGCAGATGTAGCCAGGGACTGTGTTATCACTGGTGGAGAGCCTACAGCAGTGTTAGAGTGTGCTCAACAATATACTAAGGTTGAAAGTAACTTTGCTACAATTATGCAACATAAATAAGGTATAAGATAAAGCTTGCTTAAATGTAGAAATAGAGTTTAGTAATATGTAATCAGCATCCATACTAAATTACCATGGCTTGGAAAAGGAATCTGCTGAATGGACATTTTTCCCTTACAGACTTAAAAACAGGATGTATGCAAGAGCAAAAATGCAAAATCTGCTTTTAAAGAACACTGACATGTTTTTCTGCATATAGAAAGAATGGACACAATATGTTTCCTTAAATAACAGGACATGTTTATGACACTGTGACAATGTGTTTCCTCAAAAACATGTTTTTCTGCATGGACAACAGGACACTGTTAAAAGGCATTGGCAAAAGAACAGATGTTCTTGTACAAAGATCCAAATAGAATACAGGATGTTCACATTGTCAGAAAAGCTGGTCTCTTACAAGACACTGTTAAACAAGGAAGCTTAAAAATAATATTATCAAGTCAGCAGTTTGCATCAACATCTGCAACAATTAGTATTGTTTCTACAGGATGAGCAATTCTCCAAAATAGAATATCAAGAAGAAATGTATATGTTTATGCATGACTAAAAGTGTATATAAAGAGCTGTATAAATCCAGTTATGTTAGAGGTATGGTAGGGACTCATTTGTCCTGAGGTAAATGTTATATCTCTCACATCATCTGTACTATATGAGAAGTACAGTTGGAACAGTACTTTAAGCTGCAACGTTAGTCCATTTGATTTATTATAAAAAGTTATTTGTTAGTGCTCTAAAGTTGATGCTGCAAAGTATATTCTCTCATCAGTGAATATTCTGCAAGTTTCTGTATGCAACAGGCTGTGAATGCAAATATAACCAGACTTTGAATTTTAGCAGAATCCAGCCAGCAAGACTGAGTGTCTTAAGAAGACTTCAAATCCATCACAGCAAGCAGTAAGCATCCATATAATTTTTCAATGGCAAGCTAGCCTGCATTTGAACCTGCAATCTGCATTCAAACACAGGAGGAGTGATGGTAAGCCCTGCAGAGGGGCACTTCAGTTAAATTGCAGTAACTAACATTTGTACATATGTGTAAATCCTAAACAGAAGTATTCCAGTTTATGCAGCTTGCAGTAGTAAAGTTTTTTAGATGTCTACATCCGGAGTGAGACTGAAGTTCCAGTCGCAGTGTCATAACTTCTCTAAGAAAAGGTGGATATCCACTAGCACAGCAGTCCGCTGCCTGTTGTGCTTTCCCAGCTTCTCGAGTGACTTTGAAAAATTTCCAGCCATCTGCAACAACAGCCTGATCACCTGTTTTCTTGCTCACTGGTAAGACTTTTTTTTACGTCACATTTTTTTTTAGTATGGATGCTATCAGGCAGAATTCTAGCAAATGTAAGCCAAGTTTTACTCTTAATGTAGCTGAACAATGAGATAAAATATGGAGTAAATTGCAATGTTGGTATACACAACACATTAGTAAGTGTAAAACCTTGTTAGGGCAAGTTGACATACAGGCATTATGTAAGTGGATTGTAACATTTGATTGGTATTTGCAACAAAAAATGAAGTATATCATAGTAAATGTTTATTGTGTGATTCAAGAGAAACTGCATTTTGTGTAATATGCTATAAAAAGTCTTACATGATATTGCTAAAAAAATAGACTGTGCAGACAGATCTGTTCATGATAAAGAATTAATTAAGGGTACACAGTTTTCATTATATCCAGATGTAAAGCAGTTATGTCCTGTCAGTACATTAATTTCTGAATTACAACAGCAGTCAAATCTGTTATTGACAGAGTCCCCTGTAGATCTTGTAACTCCCTTTAAAAATTATGTACAAGCACGGAATGATGCCACGGCTACACATACAGATGAGGACAGAAACAAAGCTTATGATACATTGACAGAAGAATTTAATAAGTTTTTAAAAGAGAAACAAAGTGAGTTTAAAATGTTCAAAAATGACATCCAAGATCTCTGTCAAAAGTGCATAGGAGCTCTGCAGTCAACAGAGGAATCCAACAACAGGTATCATATATCCCTTAAACACTTACAGGTAGAAATGACAGACCTTAAACAGCGTCTGAAGGAAAAGGAAGAAGAATTAGATGAATTAACAGAGACTAACCTCCTAAATACTATTTTGATATCCCAGCTTAAGGAAGAGTTAAAAAATACAAATATCATTATTGGTATGGACATTCTAGGGCCTTTAGGCATAGTAATTGATTTACCTAATGAAATTCTGTGGATGGGAGACAAACAACAAAGACAGGAAGAGCAAAATACAGGTTGCTATGCAATCTCTCTACCTGACAAACCTGAAAAACCTACAGGCTATGTAAATACAGACAGTGAGGATGTAAGGAAGCATTTACAACAGCAATTCCCAAATCTATGGTCCAAGGGTCCCAGTGATTGTGGGAAACTAGAAAGCCCAGTAGGAGTAGGAAGTGATCAGGACTATATACCACCTTTTCAAAAACAATATCCTATTCCTAGGGAAGCAGAAGAACATATGGAAAAATGTATTGTAGAATGGGAAAGAGAAGGGATTATACAAAAAGGCAAAAAAGGCAACAGTCCTACAAATTCACCAATCTGGCCAGTTAAGAAAAAAGATGGTAGTTATCGTCTTGTTATTGATTTACGGAAGGTTAATCAATATACCACTCCTAGAGCACACTTGATTCCAGGAGTCCCAGAGTTGGCTGCACATATTAAGCCACAAAGTAAGTGGTTTACAGTAATATATTTAGCAAATGGCTTTTTTGCAGTGCCACTCAGGAAAAAAGATTGGCCAAGATTTGCCTTTACATTTAAAAAACAGCAATATGTTATGACAAGGTTACCACAAGGGTTTCAAAACAGTCCAGTTATTTTTCATCAGACAGTAGGATCCATTCTACAACATTTGGAAAAGGATGATTCAGTAATACATTACACTGATGATATTTTAATTCAGTCAGAAACAGTAGAGGAGCATGTACGGCTTCTTAAGAGAGTTTTTCATACTCTACAGCAAGCAGGGTTTAAGGTTAAAAGTGAAAAAATTCAGTTTATGACACAAAAAGTTAAGTTTCTAGGTACTATTATAAAACCAACAGGAAGATCTCCTTGCCCTGTACATGTAGAAGGCATTTTACAAATGGAAAAGCAACTGACTATAGCAGACTTACATAAATTCATGGAAATCATGAATTACAATAGGGAATTTATAGAGAATTATGCAGCCATGGCTGCTCCCCTATACAAAATGTTACATGAACAAAAGAGCTCTACCTTTTTAGAGTGGGGATCTCATGAAGAGGAGGCATTTTCACTGATAAAAATAAAACTAGCACAAGCTATAGAACTAATAGCGCCCACGCCAAGGTTACCATTTGTGTTACAAGCAGCAGGAAAAAAAAAACACTGTCTGTGGTACTACTACAGGAATGGCCACATGGTAGTGACAACAGAATGGAAAAAAACATTACGCCCAGTCACTTTCTTTAGCAGGAAGATGACTCCAGTGGAATTGGGCTACCATCCATGTATACAGCAGTTATTAGCCATTTACTGGGGTATTAAACAAACTGAATATTTGACCGTATTTTCCAGCATTATAGTACAAACACCACATCAAGCTGTAAAAGCTTTGATAGACAGTTTTGAAATGAATAAAATTACAGATGGTATTAGTCAGGCAGTCTTTGCAAAATGGATGGCACTTTTTGGAATGAAAACTGTTACTATACAGACAGGGGATAAATACCATTTGTCAAACCACATGGGATATGAAGGAAAACAGCATAACTGTTTAGAAAAGATAATGTCACCTGAGGTGCAATTTTTAGCATCTGATTTTGATCACTTTAAGCCATCTATCTTTGTGGATGGAGCACGATATTGAGACCAAGGCAGATACTGGACAGGATTTGCCATAGTTCCAGAGAATCCACAACTGGGTTCTCCTGAACTAATCAAGTTACCAGGGCATATGTCAGCTCAAAGAGCTGAACTGGAGGCAGTACTGTATGTGCTAAAGTATTACAATCCTATTAAAATTTTTTCAGATAGTGCTTACGTAGTAAATTCTTTAAGACTACATATGGAAACCTGGGTAAGACGAGGATTTGTGGATAGTGTAGGTAAACCATTACGGCATGCTGAAGTATGAAAACACATATATAAAGTTATAACAATGTCAAAACGACAAGGACAGTATAGCATCTTAAAAGTAAAAGCACATCAAAAGCCAACCAGTGAAACTTACAGATTAAATGTGTTAGCTGATACTTTGGCCAAACAAGCAGCACAAAATGGAAAAGAACTTCCAGAATATGAGTATGCCAATGTAGAAGTTAGTGTCTTAAAAGAATTAGATAAAGAGTCAACAGAGAAAGACCTTGTAAATATACAAAAACAACAGGGCTTAAAAGAAGAAACCGATCAGTGCAGATTGGCAGGTATACCACCAAAGAAGTACTATGCATACACCACCTCCAAAGGGTTACAGTTGCCATATGTACCATTTCAGTTGGCACGCCAGTTGGTCAAGTTAAATCACCAAATACTGGGCCATATAGGAACTGATAAGTTATGGGCAGTTGTAAAAGAAAAGTATTGGAACCCAAATTTAAAAAAGGTCTGCAAATTGATTATAGAAGAATGTTTAATCTGTCTGCAGGTAAATGCTAAAAGCAAAAGGCCTCAGTTACATCGAGTACAGCCAGCAGATGGGCCATGGTATGCAGTTCAAATAGATTATGCAGGTCCATTACCAACAACAAAGAGAGGTTACAGGTATCTACTAGTAGTAGTGGACGTCTTTTCAAAATGGGTAGAAGCAATTCCTACCAAAACCATGACAGCAAAGGCAACAGCAGAAGCCTTATGGAAAAATATTTTCTGTCATTGGGGATGGCCATGGGTCATAGAGTCAGACAATGGCCCACAGTTTGTTAGTGATCTCATTAAACAAATGTGTAATTTGTTAGGCATACAGCAAAGGTTTCATGTACCATACCATCCACAATCTAATGGCATTGTAGAACGTGTGAATCGGACGTTAAAAGAACGTCTAAAAAAGGCATGCTTGGAAAAGGGCAATACATGGGTACATCATCTGCCTGGTATTTTAATGGGTATTCGAGCAACACCAAACAGCAAAACAGGTATTTCCCCATATGAAATAATGACAGGCTGCAAAATGCCCATACAATTACCATTTGATCCAGATTTACCTAATGGTAGGCCCATGCTAGAAATCAGCAAACATCAGGAATGGCTAAAACAACTTATTAGTATATGTGACTATAATGCAAGAGAGCAAGCGTTCCATCTATGGAAAAAGGTGCTAATATTACCAGCTGAAGAAAACCTTCCCTGTGGAACCAAAGTATTGGTAAAAACATTCCAAATGGAAGTACCATGGGCTAGCAATTGGCAAGGCCCTTTTGAAGTAGTGGAACAAATTGGACCATTAGTGTACAAAATCAAAGGAAAAAAGAAAAACAGAACAATGTTGGTACATAAAGATCAACTAAGAATGATCAAAAATAGTGAGCAATGTAAATCTGATTAAATGTATTCTTTTGTAGGTTTCCAACAGAGAAAACCATGATGAAATTAACATGGTTTAAAGTGCATCCGTTTGGAAATCCAGTTTTGGATGACCAAAGGCAAAATGATTCAACAATGGAATTTCTATTTAAAGGATGTTTTTTAAATTGATAATAGCTATCATACTAACTATTATTGTATTGCTTAGTATTAAATTATACTTACAACCTGTTAATCAAACTGTAAAGTTACATAAGAGAGAGAGTAAAGAAATGTGGAAAAATGAACAAGACTGGTCACCATCTTTTAACACTTTTTAGCAAGACAATGTTGGTATGCAAAAAGCATGAATGTTTCTAATTGTTGGGTATGTAGTTTAATACCAAAAATAACAGGGGTAATGTCTCTAATACCTATTCCACTAAATTCTCTTAGTAGTTGGAGGGTATTAATAAATGAAACAGGAGATCAAGTTATAAATGTACAATTACGTAAAGCAAGAGTACAGTTATCTGCTATAGTGCAGGGGATCACATGTTTTCAACAAAATGGAACTGTTCCAGTGGGTAATAGCAATTGTATTCAAACAATTGAAATGATAAATTTTCACAACTACATACCAGAAGGTGGAGTATTTTCTCATGGTTTTCCTATTTTAATACCAATTAAGGGTCAGTTAATATTAAGTGACACAGCAGTATTTCATTTTTCACAAAATGATAAAAATGAGTGTAAAACTAATATTACATGTTGGAGAAGTAAAACAGATAAAAACTTTACAGTTGTACATGATAAAACTCCTATTATGGGGCAAGTAAATGGCAGTCTGGTTAATAGCAGTGTTGCTCTATCAGATGGGTTATATTACGTATGTGGTAAATATGCTTATAAATGGTTACCAAAGAGATGGGATGGCACCTGTTATATAGGATTAGTGGTACCAGCAATGCATCATGTAAAAGAGTTACCAAAAGGAAACATTAGAAATACAGAAAAGGAAAGGGATATATTACCTGTAATTGAAAGTCCAGAAAATCCAGTAGACACCTTAGATACAACACCGGAAGTATACCCCTCACTGGTGAGATCAGATCACAAACTAATCTCACTGGAGGTCCTCATCCCACCCCCACCTGAAATAAAAAAGACCACAGTAAAGAACTTCTCGAAAGCCGACTTCACACTTCTAAAGACTAGTGTGGTCTCCTTTAAGGCCCCCGAGCCGGCAGAAAACAGTACTCAAGCCGCTGAATCACTTACAAATGCCTTCTACCAGCACCTGCAGGACTGCATGGATAAGGCAATCCCAAGCAAAACAAAGACTCTTTGTACCAAAGGCAAGCGCCCAGTCTGGTGGACCCCAGCCATAAACAAACTCTACAACAAAAGGAGGAAGCTACTACAAGATAGAGCAAAATCCTTAAAAAGGTAAGACACCCTTGATCACTATAAGTAAAAAAAACTAAGAGCTCTCATAAAATCATCCAAAGCAAATTTTGAGAGAAAAATAGCTAAAGACTCAAAAGACAATCATAAGGCCTCTTTAGCTATGTTAGAAACCTGGGAGGAAACTCCCAGATATGCTCAGAACTAGTTCAAAAAGATTACTGATCCTACAGACATTGCCAACATACTGGCTGACAGGTTCAGTGCAAACTTCTCCCCCCCAAAAGGAGAGATATCTATACCAAGCGATTGCAGCCCCCAAACATCTCCACGCCCAAGTGAGAACTGCCTCTCCAAAGCAAAAAACACAGCATCCATGGGACCTGATGGTGTCCCCTGCTGTGTGCTCCACGAACTCAACGAGGAATTAAACCCACAGCTAGGACAGCTGTTTAATCATAGTCTTACCTCTGGATACTGCCCCAGGAGTGGCGCACTGCAACTGTGGTCCCACTTCACAAAGGCGGTGCTCCACCAACCCTGGAAATTACCGCCCATTAGCTTGACAAGCCTTATCTGCAAAGCCATGGAGAGGATCATAATGGACCTCATAAATAAAGACATAGGGAATTTGCAGACTTTGGATCCATCCCAGTTTGGCTTTGTCAAAGGCAGATCATGCCTTCTAAACTTGGTTGACTTTTTCAAACAGTCACCAAAGCCATTGATGAGGGAAAGGCAGTCCATACAGCCTACCTCGATCTGGCGAAGGCCTTCGATGCAATACCCCACTCGGTATCATTGAAAAACTCATCAGCTTAAATGTTAACCCATACATCACAAGATGGGTTGCAAACTGGCTGAGTGACAGAACCCACAGGGTCAGAGTTGCTGGCGCCATGTCAGACTCAAAGCCTGTCACAAGTGGTGTAGAAGAATGTTTAATCTGTCTGCAGGTAAATGCTAAAGCAAAAGGCCTCAGTTACATCGAGTACAGCCAGCAGATGGGCCATGGTATGCAGTTCAAATAGATTATGCAGGTCCATTACCAACAACAAAGGGAGGTTACAGGTATCTACTAGTAGTAGTGGACGCCTCTTTTCAAAATGGGTAGAAGCAATTCCTACCAAAACTATGACAGCAAAGGCAACAGCAGAAGCCTTATGGAAAAATATTTGTCATTGGGGATGGCTATGGGTCATAGAGTCAGACAATGGCCCACAGTTTGTTAGTGATCTCATTAAACAAATGTGTAATTTGTTAGGCATACAGCAAAGGTTTCATGTACCATACCATCCACAATCTAATGGCATTGTAGAACGTAAGAATCGGACGTTAAAAGAACGTCTAAAAAGGCATGCTTGGAAAAGGGCAATACATGGGTACATCATCTGCCTGGTATTTTAATGGGTATTCGAGCAACACCAAACAGCAAAACAGGTATTTCCCCATATGAAATAATGACAGGCTGCAAAATGCCCATACAATTACCATTTGATCCAGATTTACCTAATGGTAGGCCCATGCTAGAAATCAGCAAACATCAGGAATGGCTAAAACAACTTATTAGTATATGTGACTATAATGCAAGAGAGCAAGCGTTCCATCTATGGAAAAAGGTGCTAATATTACCAGCTGAAGAAAACCTTCCCTGTGGAACCAAAGTATTGGTAAAAACATTCCAAATGGAAGTACCATGGGCTAGCAATTGGCAAGGCCCTTTTGAAGTAGTGGAACAAATTGGACCATTAGTGTACAAAATCAAAGGAAAAAGAAAACAGAACAATGTTGGTACATAAAGATCAACTAAGAATGATCAAAAATAGTGAGCAATGTAAATCTGATTAAATGTATTCTTTTGTAGGTTTCCAACAGAGAAAACCATGATGAAATTAACATGGTTTAAAGTGCATCCGTTTGGAAATCCAGTTTTGGATGACCAAAGGCAAAATGATTCAACAATGGAATTTCTATTTAAAGGATGTTTTTTAAATTGATAATAGCTATCATACTAACTATTATTGTATTGCTTAGTATTAAATTATACTTACAACCTGTTAATCAAACTGTAAAGTTACATAAGACAGAGAGTAAAGAAATGTGGAAAAATGAACAAGACTGGTCACCATCTTTAACACTTTTTAGCAAGACAATGTTGGTATGCAAAAAGCATGAATGTTTCTAATTGTTGGGTATGTAGTTTAATACCAAAATAACAGGGTAATGTCTCTAATACCTATTCCACTAAATTCTCTTAGTAGTTGGAGGGTATTAATAAATGAAACAGGAGATCAAGTTATAAATGTACAATTCGTAAAGCAAGAGTACAGTTATCTGCTATAGTGCAGGGGATCACATGTTTTCAACAAAATGGAACTGTTCCAGTGGGTAATAGCAAGTGTATTCAAACAATTGAAATGATAAATTTTCACAACTACATACCAGAAGGTGGAGTATTTTCTCATGGTTTTCCTATTTTAATACCAGTTAAGGGTCAGTTAATATTAAGTGACACAGCAGTATTTCATTTTTCACAAAATGATAAAAATGAGTGTAAAACTAATATTACATGTTGGAGAAGTAAAACAGATAAAAAACTTTACAGTTGTACATGATAAAACTCCTATTATGGGACAAGTAAATGGCAGTCTGGTTAATAGCAGTGTTGCTCTATCAGATGGGTTATATTACATATGTGGCAAATATGCTTATAAATGGTTACCAAAGGGATGGGATGGCACCTGTTATATAGGATTAGTGGTACCAGCAATGCATCATGTAAAAGAGTTACCAAAAGGAAACATTAGAAATACAAAAAAGAAAAGGGATATATTACCTGTAATTGAAAGTCCAGAAAATCCAGTAGAGACCTTAGATACATCACATATATATCATCAAAATCTTGATTATATTAAATTAAAACATATGGATTTAGGAGATGATGTAATCTCTGGAGCAGGTATTTTCCCTTGGTACAGGGCTGCAAAAGCCATCTGGGAGCTAAGAAAACTATCTAAACTAGTTGAGGTATTGGCAAATGCCACTTTCAATGCAGTCCTTGACATTACTGTCGAAATGACAGCAATACGAACTATGGTTTTGCAAAATCGAATGGCATTAGATTACATATTAGCATTGCAAGGGGGTACATGTGCTTTAATAGGAGAACAATGTTGTACATTTATTCCAGACAAAACAGAATCTGTAAAAGCACATTTAGAAGTGATTGCACAAGTGTTTCAACATACTAGAAAAAACTGGAATGATGACTGGAGTGAATGGTTTAGTAATCTATTTACAGGATGGACAGGAAAAATCATTTTAATTTCTTTTATTGTTATTGTAATGCTTGGTTGCATATTATTTACATGTATTAACGTCTGCTTAGCAAAAGCTAGTCAAGTTACTGTTGTTAATTGTCATAATGAAAAAGTATTACCAAATAATGCTGAATTTATTTCTCTAGTTTAAAATAAAAAAAGAGGGAATTGTTAGAGTGTGCACAACAATATATTAAGGTTGAAAGTAACTTTGCTACAATTATGCAAAATAAATAAGGTATAAGATAAAGCTTGCTTAAATGTAGAAATAGAGTTTAGTAATATGTAATCAGCATCCATACTAAATTACCATGGCTTGGAAAAGGAATCTACTGAATGGACATTTTTCCCTTACAGACGTAAAAACAGGATGTATGCAAGAGCAAAAAAGCAAAATCTGCTTTTAAAGAACACTGACATGTTTTTCTGCATATAGAAAGAATGGACACAATATGTTTCCTTAAATAACAGGACATGTTTATGACACTGTGACAATGTGTTTCCTCAAAAACATGTTTTTCTGCATGGACAACAGGACACTGTTATCAGCATTGGCAAAAGAACAGATGTTCTTGTACAAAGATCCAAATAGAATACAGGATGTTCACACTGTCAGAAAAGCTGGTCTCTTACAAGACATTGTTAAACAAGGAAGCTTAAAATAATATTATCAAGTCAGCAGTTTGCATCAGCATCTGCAACAATTAGTATTGTTTCTACAGGATGAGCAATTCTCCAAAATAGAATATCAAGAGGAAATGTATATATTTATGCATGACTAAAAGTGTATATAAAGAGCTGTATAAATCCAGTTATGTTAGAGGTATGGTAGGGACTCATTTGTCCTGAGGTAAATGTTATATCTCTCACATCATCTGTACTATATGAGAAGTAAAGTTGGAACAGTACTTTAAGCTGCAACGTTAGTCCGTTTGATTTACTATAAAAAGTTATTTGTTACTGCTCTAAAGTTGATGCTACAAAGTATATTCTCTCATCAGTGTATATTCTGCAAGTTTTTGTATGCAACAGACTGTGAATGCAAATATAACCAGACTTTGAATTTTAGCAGAATCCAGCCAGCAAGACTGAGTGTCTTAAGAAGACTTCAAATCCATCACAGCAAGCAGTAAGCATCCATATAATTTTTCAAGCAGAACAACCAATCTCAGCCACCGAGGAATTCCTGGTGAACCTACGCACACACAACAGCTCCTAGGCATCCATCACACCATACATCATAGAGGTGGGTGCCACAGTTTCCACAGGTGAGGAGCATGCAGGCAAGCTTACTGTGATCAGAACTGTAATACTGTAGCAGTCAGTGTGTCAGGCTCTACATACTTTTATGTGGGTGTCAAGTCTTTGTTCTTTGGGGTGGGGTTAACCCCAGTTGTACTCTCATACTCAGGTACCTAAGGCACTTAAAAGGGGTAATCACAGGGATGTAGTTGAACAAAAAGAAACACTTTGGCAGTGACAGTTAAGAGCAGATAAGCCTCCTGGTTTAAATGAGACAATTATTCTAAAATATATTTTAAAAAGCAAAAGGTTGAAAGGAAAATAAATTAGGCAGTGAAACATTTATTTCGATATATTTGTTAAGATAGTTGTACTGGGTTTTTATGTGTTGTTTTATCAAGTATAGTTTCATACTGATTAATTAAAAGGTAAATTTTACTGGTCAAATTTTACTTCATTTACTTGAAGTGGTTGTTATAAAGCTCTTGAGTTGAATGAATATTTTATTCTGAGGAAGTCTTTTTTGGACGAAAGTGGAGAAGAAAAATGTTTAACCGCTAATCCAGTTGTGGGTCTTTGTTATCATGAGTACTAGTGGATTCTTCATACACAATAGTGCAGGTTTTCGTGTACCACTTTTTTCTTTCTTATCACAGGTGACTGGGGGCGGTTGTCTGTCCCATACACAACCTGATCTCAGTGTCTCTTCAGACTCTGATGATGCTGGTGGCCACAGTGAGGTACAGGCAATGGTGTCGGGAGCTGAATCTGTTCCAGAGGTAGACATCCCTCTTTTGCCTCCATTGTCACTGCACACAGTCAGTATGCTCACACATACCCAGTCCCTGGAGGCCACAGATAGTGGACAGTCAGAGGGTGGGGACATTGACCAGGAAAATGTTGCAACTATGGCTCCAGTGAGTGCAGACACTGGCCATAGCCAGACAGCTGGTGAGGTCCCACACAGGCGGATTGACAGGGGTGCTTGTAGGAGGCCTGCTGTAGGTGTCACATCACAGGTCACTCAGCACATGTTTCAGTCCATCATGGAGGCACATGCACATTCTGAGTGGAACAACAGATGTATGCTTAGAGTTATGGATGCAGCACAGTCTGACATCTGTGACTGCTTCCACCGCACTGGGGACACCCTGGATCAGTTCACTGGTAAGCTGAGACATTGTCTGTCTTGGACCGCACATTGTCTGTGCTGGAACGTCTGGTTGGAGTTGAGAGTTGGAATCATGGACATAGGTCAGCAACCCCATCTGCTGAAGGTCCACATGGCCATGCACAATCACGCTCCTGTAGTGGCAGTACATACAGTGCTACAGAGGGGAGTGTAGACCCACACCACAACATGGTGGGCCATGGCTTTGTGATCCTGGGTGTTCCCATGGGGAACATGGGAAATGGTCCCAGCAGACCTCAGTCACTGTCAGGTACTAGCACCACTTTTGACCTTGAGCATGGAGGAGCCAGTGAAACTCCTGACATTGCCAGTTCCCATGTTCAGGGCCAGAGATGGTGAAATGTCAACTCTAACGTGTACAGTCCAAAGCTGTCCAACACACACACACACACACACACACACACACACACACACACACACACACACACACACACACACACACACACACACACACACACACACACATGTAGGGCTACCACTGAGCTTGACTGTGTATATGCACACACTCACACACCACTATCAAATGCAGATGACCTACAGACACACATGGCACTTTACCATGGTCCATCTTACCTGCTTCCCTTCCTTACTCACACACATGCTGTCAAACATTTGAGTCAGCCTAGGCCTCATGCATCCCCACACAACACCCTGTGCAAGTGATGATACCTGTGTCAAATCCCTGTCATCCTCACCATCGATGCAGGGAAATAAAGCTATGTGTCTGATGCAGAGGGTGACTATATTATTTAACATGCACTTGTGTAATGCAGTGTTGTTTTGTCATGCTACTTGTAGTGGTTAATGACAGATACTGTATGCTGACTTTTGTCATGAATACTCCACATACTTTTGTGTACCCTATGTTGTTTGATGTTGTAATGGCTGTATAGTTACACAATGACAGGTGCGTCATGGACCTGTTTGTGTTTCTGTTTCAGGAGTCTGTTGGGATAACCTATGGATACACAGCGGCAATAAAGCAGCACAGGATGGTATATCAGCACAGCAGAAATATGAATTCAGCAAGGTACAGCACTATAAGTGCATGGTTCAGTAGGTTCATATGTGTATAACAGGCTAACAAAGGCAATGGCAGCATTCAGGATACTCTTGCATCCCTAATACATGAACAGGTCTGCTACCCTTGATAAGTGTCACCAGTGTTTTGGGAACTCACACATCTACAAGCTGTGGTGACAGAGATGACCCATCTACAAATATCCTGTGTCCAGCACAGGCAGTTGCCCGACACCAGTTATGATTGTTGTGTTCTGCATCCCATTTTGTAACCTGCACATGCTGTGTCACAGCAGATGTGTGCTTCACATGCATGGGGGGACCTGTTTCATGTAGGGTGTACTGTCTGTGTTACATGCCTGTCTCTTCAGCATATACTATGTATACCACAGAGATGTTGTAGGCATGTAGAACAGGTGAAACATGTTAGTCCTGTCATGGATACGTGGGAGGTACACAGTGGGATCTGACACCTCCCAGTATTGAGCTATACACATCCCCTCCAAAGCATTTAGGAGACTGACTACACATGTATGGTTGTGACATGGACTCCATAGGACATGTTATCTACATTGTATTGGTGTACCATGGAACCTGTGTGACTGCTAGAGTTGTATGATATGCCTGTGTACTGACATAGCAAGGGTGCCATTGCACACAATGATAGGTGTGATGAATGCCACTTTCAGTATAGCAGTGACAGTCTAGGATTTACATCCCAAACCTGTCAGTATAGGTTGTAAAACAGTGAATGCATCCCCACATCTTACCGACCAGTGAAAGTCAAAGCCTACATTACTGCTCATGTCCATAATTCTATGTGTAATGGCTCATCTGTGTGCGGTGTGCAGACACTACAGCATTTTTTCAGGGGTGGATGATTTCCCACAGATAATATTGTGCAGTCATTGGCAGTTCATCTCTGTCAGTGGCTCAGAGTACAACTTGCTGTCTCTTAGGCCATCCTGCATAACTATTGGTTCTGTGTAGGATTCTGTGACAGCTCCCAATATGCAGTCACCTGCTAATGTACTGAGTCAGACTTCACTGACAGAGGCTGTGACTGCAGAGAGGGAATAGGTAGATGGGGTACGCCAATAATGGAGGATAGTGAACTCCACTGCTGACTGGCATCATTACAGCATAGATCTCCCAATGCTATCTTTTTAGAATATGACTGTCAGACACTTGCCTATCTATCAGCTGACATAACACTCCATACATGACATACACAGTTTCCAGCATAGCCTGCTGGCCTAATATTGTCATACACCTTGTCATGCCATGGTCGGTGGAGTGAGACATATGTCTGACATCCATTGTATAGTGTAACAGTCAATGGTCTCTGCCATTTACAGTTTGTAGGCGTGATCTGGCCTTGAGCAAAAGTAACAGTGTTGGTCCAGTGTCAGTAGGTGTGTAACAGATCAGTGCTCATATCCATGCTAACTCCTATCATGCCATATCAGGTGACATGACTCAGAGATCTGGGGACACTGCTTGGCACTACATGCTAGTTGTCCTCTGTGCAAGTAAGTATTGAAATTAGTTCCAGCATGTTGCAAGAAGAGAGTCATGCAAGGTATCCGTACAGAGCACAAACATGTTAGGGAAGAATAATATGTACACACTGTGTTGCTTAGTCATGCTGCAGCTCACTTGCCCAAAGGATGATCCAGGTCCTTACCTACAATGCCCTGCAGCAGTGCCGTGACATCCCCACATAGGGAATCAACGTAGTGCATCATGTGTTTACCAATATGGGTGACCAATTCAGCCCCCCCAATGTGAGGTCCTCCCTGGTGGGATATGGCCACAGAACAGTCTCCTTAGAACTACAGGCATGTACCCTCCCTTGCAGACAATACAGACATATGTCAAGACAGCCATTTATTATCTCCTGTGGGATGGTTGATATAGCATGACTGCACCTCCCCCTTCAGATGGGACAGGCAAGTATGCAGAGCTCTACACCCATGCATTATGTCAGCAGCATTACAACTGCATGAACTCAGCTGTATGTGACAGGAGGGACACAGGCTTGTCATGGCTCAGCAAACTTGACTGGTGGACAATTGCCATTAGCATGCTGTACGATAACAGGTGGACAGTGCTGTGTGACAGTAGTAGGGTGAATGTGCCCCCCCAACATGGAGGCACTACTTCCTCAGCTAAAAGAAGCACAGAGTGTTGTGATGTTGTGTAGACATGGTAAGTGATAAAAGTAGCCACCCACGCAAAGCAGAACCACAACATACAATGTAGTTACATGTGTGACCTCAAAAGACAGGCCCAAATTGTCAGTGATCTCATACGTCATGATGCCACATATGATGGGTCTGTACTCATACCTAACCTGTAAACTCACACTGTCTGCATCAACTACACTCCCTTGCCCCCACCCCATGTGACACATGACATTCCTACAACCTGTCCCATAACTGCCATATTTACAGAGCAGTTCGCAACTGGCCTCTCATTGGAAGATACACAACATCTATTGCACATGCTAACATTCCAGGCTGCATCGCACATGTGATCTGACAAGGATGACTAACACCATTGGGAAACTCTTGCAATTATACTGACACTACTGGCTACACACCAGCTGAGAAGACAACAACAACTATTACACCCTTGCACAGAGGTGGTGCATCCACTGACCAACATAACTATACACCTATTTGTCTGATTATCCATATCTGTATGTCCATAGGGGTGATCATCATGGAGCTGATCAGCACACATATATGTGTTCTACACACAGTTGACTGTACACTGTTTGGATGTGTGACAGGGGGAGCATGACTGTTACACATGGACATCTGAGGCAGTCACCATGGACCTGGGTGAGGGTACATCAGGACATGCAACCCCTAGACTAAGCCAAGCCATCTGACTATATCTCATTCTCAGGCAACATTTACAAAGCACCCACTTAGGCATCCATGATACTGTCACTGTAGGGGTCACTAAGTGGCCCATTGCTGGCATACATACACAACATAGGGACATCTGCCTCTAATAGCTGATCTGTAAGCAGCAGTGTTCAACAGGGTACAGTCCTGGGTCCTCTACTGCTTGGAATCCATTCAACCATATTACACATAACTGCTGACTGAGTGTAGCTAACAATGTTGGCTGATGCCTGCAAATTGTGAGCACTCATAGAGTCTCTGTGGTATGTCATTATCCTGCAAGAGGGTATTGCAAACACATGCCTGTTGACATACTAATGGCCATAAACTCCATGCAAATATTTACGTACCTTCATTTCCATCAGTTAGACCTATGTACCTGATAAGTAGCACATCAGTCCCAACATGTGATATACATACTCAGGGGTGAACGAACTGGGCACACAGACCTGACCCCACAGGTTTACACCTGATTGGTCTCAGATCATCACGTCTCTACAGTGGTATGGCAGGAATCATATGGCATAGCTGAGGCCACAGTCACCTGTAAGTGACATACTCATAACCTCCAAGTATTCTTCACTCAGCATGCCACTATCTGGTGCAATGGCCATTTGGTGATGTACCTTTCCAAGCAGTACTGGCAATTGTACACAACAGTGTGGCCCCTCACATGGACACTTCACGTCTACACTATGTGTTCAATGGGGATCATCTGCCATGGGTTTCATTGTTACCTGTGGCATATAGACTACCCAGAGATGACCTGTGCCTTGCATACGGGGCAATGTGTGACTCTGTCATGGGTTTCATTGTTACCTGTGGCATATAGACTACCCAGAGATGATCTGTGTCTTGCATACGGGGCAATGTGTGACTCTGCTTGACTGTATATGCTGCTTATCTGTAAGTAGCATAGTAGATGGATAACTCACTGTAAGGACATTAACCTTGTATGTGACATTAGTACTACATTCTTGTGGGAGAGATTTGTCTAGCAGACTTACACACACACTTGAAAGAGAACCCTGCCAAATGGCACACAGAGCACCACAGTGCACCTCACCACATGCAATCTGTATGATTGGCTGGGTGACCATCATCTCAGCACAGGGGGTCTGCCTGTGTCCCCCTTGGACTGGGGTAATATGTGCTGATCCTTTAACTATGGGTGTAAAGATATGTGCAATTGTGAGGGCTGTATGGCCATTATGCTAGTGAAGTTCAAACGTCCTATGGTTCCATAATATGATGTCAAATGCTCTAACAGGCTCACACAGAAACATGGCTACATTGAGGCTAGCACCACTTCCAATCACTGCATACAAGACATGCCAAGGCACACATGTAGTGCAAGTTGGCTGTATGTAGATGAGAACACTTACATATGTAATAGTGCACACTACAGATCACAGAACGTGATGCCCGCAACACACCTCATGTCTGCTAGTACTATCAGTTCAGGACATATTATGCCTAATGACATCAGCAAACCTTGGTGTGTTCAATTCTTTATGGGGCCACATCACAATCTACAAATAAAATACTGCAAAACCGTACCTATTTCTAAGTTACCAAGGTGATCATATTTAAGACATCTGGACATGCACACACACCAAGTAGCCTGGAGTGAGATTAGAATGCCTACCTATCTAGTCTTACACACTATAGATCACAGTATTTATTGCATGTGCCAGTGCCACGGCTTACATCTGATACTGCACTGTCAGCTGGTAGTCTTAAGGTGGATGACATCATCAGGCCTTGTAGAAGAGGGCAGTTTGGAGGCTAGCAGCAAGTTACAGGGCCAAAAAGTTCATAACCATTGCATGTGGATAGCCCATGACGGCATGTCAGTTATTCTGCAGGGGGATACACACACACACACACACACACACACACACACACACACACACACACACACACACACACACACACACACAAGCCCATCAAGTAGCCTGCAGTGTGATTAGAACCCCTACCTATCTAGTCTTATTCACTATAGATCACAGTACTTATCGCACATGCCACTGGTTGAGTCTGTTGTATGTGTGATTGCAGGCTCAGTACTTGTGCATTACACAAACTAGGCTTATATTGAACAGCATCTGTGGCCTGCAAAGTGATATTGTTTCATACTGTTATCTGCAGCTAGTATCTTAGCAGTGGGATAACTGTTATTATCCTAGCTACATGTGTACAGTTACCAGTATGGCCATATGTGACTGCTTGCAAACCTGTGGGCAGGAACAAAAAACCCTGCCCATGCATACAGTTGAACATTATACATTACACCACCAGCTCACCTGTGTCTCTCTAAGTGGTGACATCCAGCAGGAATAGGGGTCTGTATGTAAGTGGATTATGTATTGTTGCGCCCTTAGTTTGGATCCTTTGAGCAACAGTATGGCTGTGTGATAGTGCAGATTTACTCACCATGATTAGGGTGTGTAAGGCAATACAGATATCCACACAGATATTTATGTAATTAATAGGGATGTATATATAAACATAGCTGTGTATGTGAAAGTGTATATGTATAGTGTCATGTAGGTATATGGGGAGAGTCTATGTATCACTGTGATATATATATATATATATATATATATATATAAATATATATATATATATATATATATATATATATATATATATATATATATGTATATATATGTATATATATATATATATATATATATATATATATATATATATATATAGCTATATGTATCAGTGTATATATCTATATGACACTACATAGTGATAGATATACTATGTATGTGAGAGAGAGAGATAGTGACAGCTGCATATGTATACATATATATCTGTATGTATAGACATATCTATAGATAACAGGTCATTCTGATGATGAGGCAACAGAATTGCACTCATTTTAACTAAGTGTTTGGGCATGCCCAGTGTGACTGCCTGTACTTATAAAGTGACTCCAGGCCACATGTTACAGACCATACCTTTCAACTATCCAGAGGTTCGTGGAATGTCCAGAGTTTTGGCTCATAATTTTGGTCTGTTCCTCATAACATTTGTGGTTTTCTGGCAAATCACTTGGATGAACTGAGGATTGAAGTCACTAAATAATGACATACATTTGAGTTTCTGACATCAAATCCTTCAGAAAAATGTCTTTTGAAACAAACCCTGTTATTCTAGCAACTTTTTAAGTTTATGAGAGCAATATTTCAAATATGCCCCTATCTGTGGTCCTTTGTCCCCCATTTTGTTGGGCTTTGTCCAGATTTCTTGTACTACGATGTTAAGAGCTATGTTATGGACAGTGACATCTGTCCCTGTTTCTACAGTACTGCACTTAACTCAAAATGTCCACAACATTCCCCAGCTGTCTGCTGTACTTAATATGTGACTGAGATTCATACTGTTACACCACACACAGAATGAAATTATGTGAAAACAACAACATATAATACCTCACATGCAAAAGATGTGAGTACTTCCAGATTAGAACCATCAACACCATCACCCATGCTAACTTCCCTAATCCACTGAACCACACAGCCTGCCAGACAGAGATGAGTCATTCATCACACATTCAACAGCACAAATATGTATGTTGTTATTTCTGCTTTACATAGGACATACAATATGTGTTAGAGTACTATGTTACAGCCCTGAGATTACCTGGTCTGCTGATATACCATTGCTGGCTTACTGTTAATGCAGTTATATGGGAACACTGCTGTGTTGGGGGTGGGGGAACAATAGCACATGATCTGCTGGGATAGACAGTAGTCCAACCATCATGTGACTCCACTGTTTTCTGTCTCACTTGACTAATGTAGTGAATATTCCAACCATGAGGCCTAGTGATTATTAGAGGGCACATACTATTGGACTGGGTATCTGTAGTCCCATGTGGATGTTACAGCTGTCCAAACAGCCCACCATATTTCCTTGCATAAATGCAGCAGATCCATGCATATGATACCGTATTATAATAATCCTGATAAGTAGTGTGTAGGTTAGAGACCTGCCTTGCAAATGCAGCAGTTGACAGAACTGTAGTTCAGGGCTGACTCTGTGTGATGCAAGCATTACACAGCCAATATATGGAAAGGTAGAGGTTGTGTGGGTTACCTGGCATAAACAGTTTTACTATATGTATGTCAGCAGGAGTAAGGCGTCAGTCCCTAGAGCCCTAGGTTGTCAGTGAATGTGTTATGCATTGTCTCTTAGTCAAACCAGGGTGTACTGAGCACACCTACATCTGCCTACACGGACATCATCGGGGGTTCCTCCTCCAATTTCTCCTGTGAGTGTGACTGTGGTGACCTAGGCACTGGTGGGGGCTGTGTATCCCTTCCCTTTGCTGATCCTGCTGCAGCTGTTTCCACAGGATCATATTGTGTAGCATGGCACATACTGTGAATATCTGTGCACATGTGGCTGCAGTGTACTGCAGCTCTCCACCAGATATATCGAGGCACAAGAACAGTAACTTCAGAACCCCAAAAACATGCTCTATGATGTTCCTAGTTTGTGCGTGTGCCTTACTGTGGTGTTCTTCTGTGGGTGTCTGTGCATTTCTGATAGGTGTCATCATCCACAGTTTCAGTGTGTAGCCAGCATACCCCAGTAAATGGCCATACGGGATGTCCCCCCATCAAACATCTGGTACAGCTGTGATGCATGCCAGATATGGGAGTCGTGATAACTGCCAGAGCTGCCAGCACACACATTCAATGATAATTTCACATGACCTGGCAGCTGATGGAGTAGTACTCCTTGTGGTTGACATAGATTCTACCCTCCTTACCAGGTGGTGACTTGATGTGTACATGAGTGCAGTCTATGGCACCCAGTACCTCAGGGCAGTGTGCTTTATACTAGAAGCGTTGCATATTCCTGCCCTTCACCTCAGGGGTGAGGGGAAAAGAAATGTGTTCACTGGCATATGGTAGCATGGCATCCAGGAACTGGTGGAGTACCCACCATGTCCCCAGTTGGTCTTTGGAAGGTACCTGTAGCTAGTATCCTAAGGGCTACACATACTTTTGTTTCCACTGGGATGGGTTCCCCTCTGTTGGTGCCGGTTCCTAGTTGAGGGTGGCAGAGCTCAGTGAGTTCTTGTACTATGTCCCTGTCCAGCCTGTAGTGGTATACAATTTTCAGCACATGTAGCTCCTGGAAGGTTACCCTAAGACTGAACACTTTTCTCCTTCTCTGTCTAGGCCTATTGTCAACAGCAACAGCAGCACTGACTTCAGCATCTAGCACATACAGATGTAGCAGACCTGCAGCAGCCCCTAGCATTTTTTCAGTTAAAATTCCAAGTCTGTACTCCAATGGTGCAAAGTATGGGGGGAAAATAAGGTTGTAGGGTGTATGCATACTTTATAGTGCTCTGCCATAGGTGCTGACTCTGTAATTGGCTACCTATGATGCATTGCACTTGCCTAGTATATCATTAACATCATTTAATGGCCGTAGTTTAAGTTAAACAGGAGTCAGAGCTAATTAATATGTCATTGGCTTTTAGATACACTCAGCACTGTAGCACACCTTGCAAACTTGCGCCCCATAGGTAAACAAAGCTTAGCAGTCAGTGTATACACCCCTCTGAAAGGACACACTCAACACAGCAACGCACCATGCAAACAGGCACAGCTAAGCTGAAATAAGCTTAGAAGTTATTGAACACACCCTCCCCAGATGTCAGCTACCTTCTCTGTAAACACCAATATAGTTCTGTGCCTCCATGGAGAGGATATAAAGACACGATTACCCCTTTATGCTATTCGGTAACTCCACTTCATTTGCATAGGGATCCGTGCTAATAACCTGGAAACTACATGCTTCAAAGCCATGCCACGTTAACAACAGCACCTATGCATCATTGTAGATACTCCATGCAGGGTCCTGTAATACATTTCTGCCACAGTACATTGATTTTGTTTTTTTCCCTTTTTTTTTTTTTTTTTTTTTTTATAAAGCATGTCTGCACACTGAGGTGCACTGCACAAACAAACCCATATTATTAAAAAAAATAAATGCAATTTAACTTATTTCCTTTAACTTTTCAGACACACGGAGGATAGTTTTGCTCATATCTGTACGTGGTATGTCATTTCTGTCCATCTATCTACTTTTTTTACAGCCCCTTTTTTCTGTCTACATTCCTGTACACAGAGCTTTTCCTTGTAGACTACGGACACCGACACGTGTTCTGCAGAGCTGCCTATCTACTTGCTTAATCACTCTACCTGCCTCATTTGCATGATTCATCTGCTTATGAGGCGATTTGCATGCCATAGAACTTCCCGTGTTGGCACATGCGTGCGTGACGTCCAGCAGTGTTTACTGAATCTAAAACCTGCGTACTTTCATGAAAGCAGCGCAGCACAATCCCTACACAGTAAAAAAGACTGTGTAGGCCTTATTAAATTCCCACCTTTGTGAAGAAAAGTTTTTGAAGCTATAAAGGAGGTGAATAAAATAAATATGGATATGATTATGCATGGAAAGTATAGGAATAAAAGCAAGGAATGTGTTAATCAAATAGATACATTATTTTATGTCATTTAGACTAATTGGAATGAAAAGAAAAATTAAATCATGCTTAACAGAAAATGGAAATTAGCAGTAATTTTAAGAAAAATGATGGTTATGGAAGAAGGAGTTGGGGTCTAATTTGGAAGGCAGAGAAAAATATTATATACTGAGAAGAGGAAGACAACTGTATATGTATTAATGAGGAAGAAAACTGAGAAATTACATATTTATATCTATAGCTATCTTTATCTATCTATACATATGTATGCGTGTGTGTGTGTGTGTGTGTGTGTGTGTGTGTGTGTGTGTGTGTGTGTGTGTGTGTGTGTGTGTGTGTATATATATATATATATATATATATATATATATATATATATATATATATATAGTACTTATTATCGCAACCAGATGGGGTAGTCATCGTACTTCCTAATGTTATGCCGAAAGTAATTTATCCTGCATTAATAAGGGTCGTTTAAAGTCCAACTCACTTTCCTATCACCTCGGTTCTGCAACAGGGGCAGGAATACTGGCCCAATTCTGCCTTCCGGGTTGAGTCCTTTACTGCCGTAACTGAGGCTAACAGTTGGTTAAGACATACAGTTCCAGCTTGCTTGTAATAGCGGGCATTCAGCCTTTTCATTTTTGTGTTTGTTTACATCTGCATTTTTAAAGGTTGCATGTTGATGTGACCTTCCATGCTTTCATTTTTTTTTTTTTTTTGGGGGGGGGGGGGTTACAGTACCGCGATCCTACCTAAGTGGCTTCAGAAAAAGAACTGAAAATTCCCATGTTGTAATATGCATTGCAATGGCTTGTGTATTGGGGTCAATTGATTTTTTGACAAGAATGATCAGTAAGACTAAACTCTATCCTAAATATTTTTGACTGTGAAAGAGTCTGTGCTTGGTAATGTAAAGGTGCTGATTGACGCTTATTATCATCTGCCCTGTTCATTTCATTTTGTATGGAGGCGCTGCAGTAAACGACAGACCCGGGTAGACAAATTAGATCCAAATTCCTGTTCCTCTGTCACAGACAAGGTAAAGCATTATTGATTTGCAGCCAACACACCCCTTTTCACTGCACAAAACTCTTGTTTCACAATAACATCAGGAGTTATGCCTAGTCCCCAATCTGGTTGCGATAATATATGAGCACTATATATATATATATATATATATATATATATAGATATAGATATATATATATATATATATATATTACTCATGTAAATATGTACATGCAATTGTAAACGATGCTGTGAAAATGTTTTTAAATAAAGGATCCCTATTATTTGCGATAGGTGCTGTGGAATCTTTTGCATCCACCTGAGCTACCACCAACTCAAGTTGTTTACTGTCTCATCTGAAGGATGAAATGTATTTATTATCTGATGAGCGGGTAGGTGAACTAGTCAGATGACCCTTTTCAGTCAAAACTTGAGATTCTAGAACAGTGCACAATAGAAAAACAGTTAAAACAACACAAGTTACATGTCCAAATTTACAGAAGTACATTGGATGCCAGTGAATAGTAGCCTGATAATTATCTTTAGTACAGTGGATAATAACATACACAATTAAGACAGAAAATATACTAGTATTTAGTGCTAAGAATGCAAGGCATATGTTGTATTACACTTTAGTAGAAGTATGAAACTTTGAATGAATATAGCTGCGGGATGGCATACTTAACCACTATCTCTAAAACAACTGCAAGAGGATTCAGAGAGGAGATGCCTTTTGAGTAATGAAGTCACTAAATAATTTCAGACATTGCAGTTTCAGACTTAATGTCTATTAGAAATTACAAGCTAATGCAAAATATGTTATTCAAGCAACTTTCAAAGTTTATAAGAGTAATATTTAAAATCTGTCCCTGATGTTGGACCTGTGCCACTCTATTATGTTTGGAATTATCCAGAATTCTTGTGCAAAGAAGCTGAGCAGTATGCAAGCTGTACTACCCTAGTTATCTGTACCCCTATTTCATTTTTTTTTGCTTTCATCACAATTGTACTGTTTACCATACCTCTCAACCTCTTAACACAAAAACATCTGTACAAAGCCTGACAGAATGGGTGGACAAAGGCCCAAAATTAGGGAAAATGTTTAAATATTGCTCTTATAAACTTTTACAATAGAACCAAAGTCACAAACGAAGACTAAAATAACAACAGGAAAGAAAGACGAGATCCACACAGTCTTTATATTAAGCGCTTTCTTTTTTAATAAAAACTTCCTCAGAATACATATCCACAATAAATCAAACCCTTTTTATATAAACACACCCCTTCTTAATTGATGACATCACAATAAACTACTTCAATTGAATTAAATTAAATTAAATTAAATCAATACAGCCCCATTGAGGCATCTAAAATATTATTAAATACATTTCAAACCATGTTCCAATTGAATAAAAAAACATATAAATACATCATGTCATACAAGCCACAAATAATTTCCTAGCTTTTTATTGCTGTAATTCACAAATAACCCTCAGATTTTAATCTAAGGGTAGAACTAATAGATATATTTGTGTTTAAGCCTGGAAATAATGTTGCATTAGTTCTTAATTGCCATCTAAGTTCCCTGTTTTCCAAAAAATCATTCAGGGGACTGCCTCTATCTCCTCCTGTAACTTGTTCCAACACTGAAAATCTAAAATTATGACCCTCATTGTTAATAATATGCACAGCCAAGATGTTTTTTATGTCTTGTTTCTTAATATCCTAAAAATGTTGATACATTCTGCTCCTAAGAGCATTGATAGTTTTACCGATATAAAAACAAGGACATTGCGTGCATGTTCCTATATAAACAACAGCTTTACTGCTGCAACTAAATTTCTTCTTATATTTGTATTTCCCATAATTTGGGATAAATAACTCTGTTCCTTCTAAAATGTGTTTGCACTGCATACAAAATCCGCATTTAAACATCCCCTTGGTCCCAGGATGAATTTCTTGTACCCTTTCCAACATGTTTTTAATAGTAGTGTCCTTTTTATATACAATATTAGGTTCTGTTCCCACTATATCCAAAAATTCTTTATTAGTATTAAATAAATTCCAGTTGCATTGAATAATATTCCTAATACTTTTAAACTGTTGATTGTATTTGAAAATACCAGCTCTATGAAACAACTTAATATTCTGTCTTTGGGAACTTTGTCTATCTTGTGGTCCAGGAATATTCACTTCCATTCCACTCAATGCTGGCAATTCAGTTAAGTTCCCAGAACCAGATTTCCTGGCTGAACAATTGAATTTTGCTGGCATACGTATTATTAAACCTGACAAGTGGGGAGGGTTGATATTTATGAATATTGATAATTATAAAGATAAAATGAAAATCCTCCTAACTAATGAGGCCTACATTAAGGTATCAAGAAATGAGACTAATGGGGCCTATCAACGACTAAAGGGGTTTATTAATGATCCTTTTATTGATGGATGTACAGATGTGGATTTATATAATTATCTCTGCATTACTTATCCAATTACCCTTGTCATCTTTGGGCTGCCAAAGATTCATAAAGACTTGATGAATCCCCCTTTCTGTCCCATTGTTGATGTGCAAAGTTTGTTGACAACAAACTAAAATTGGCCTTAATTGATGAATCTCAGATTTGTAAGGATTCATGGGCCTTTTTGGAGACCATAAACAACTTCCCTTTTTCCAAAGAATTAAATTTTCTCACGATTGATGTTCATGATTTATACACAGTAATACCTCAGGACATCGGTTGTGATTGGGTAAGGGAATTCCTCTTAGAGAAACATGTTGATGGGTCCAGTATTGATCTTGTTATCTATTTATTAGAATTGGTGCTTAAGAACAACTATTTCATCTTTGATAAAGAGTTTTATTTACAAAAAACAGGTGTAGCCATGGGTTCACCTTGTGGGGGCACTTTTGCCAACACTGTTATGGCTTTTTGGGAAAAGCATTTTTTATTTAAGAATGATGTTTTCCAGCAAAAGGTAGCCTGGTACACCTGTTATTTGGATGATATATTCATCCTTTGGAAAGGTGATCAAACGTCAGCTGATTCTTTTATCCAACATATTACACATTACACTAATTTTTTGAAGTTTACTTGGGAATTTCGTACTGACAAAATCTCATACTTAGATGTGGAATTGATTAAAGATCTTCCTAATATGAGATTCATCTCTAGAATATTTAGGAAACCAACTTATTCTAACGCTTTCCTCCACTATTCTAGCTCCCACCCCCTTTTTCAGAAAAGGGCGGTAGTAAAAGGTCAACTTGTTCGGGCGGCTAGAATGGTCTCTTTAGAGAGGGACTTTTTGGAAGAATGTAATTTGTTGAGGGAGATGTTTACCAAACGTGGGTACCCTAGTGGCTTATTGGATGATCTGATCTGTGAGGTTCACTATAAGAGGATGAATGGTATTTTTAAACCTTTATTAAGGAAAGATGGGACGGATGTTTCAATGGCTTCTGGATTAGATTCTGGTGATTTGAATACTGATATTGTTGAGAATAACATGAGGGATCCTATAGTCGACCATGCTAGCTTAATAATTGAACATGATCGCCCAGCTTTTTTAAATCAAGGGGTTGAGAAATTGAGTTTCATTACCACCTTTTCTTTGGATACCCCCTTGCTAAAATCTATTCTTATTAAGAAATGGTGTTTTTTGACTGAAGACAACATAGTCAAAAAATGTGTGGGTAATTCACCTAATGTGGTTTTTAGGAAAGGAATGAATATTAAATGTATTTTGGAGAATGAGACCCCTAAACAACATCTACCCCACAGCGGCATGTTTAAATGTGAAGCCTGCCGGTGGTGTAAATATATTAATGTTAGGAAATCCTTTACAATATTAGAAAGAAAATATTATATCAAAGGTAAATTCAACTGTAATTCAAAGGGGGTTGTGTATTTGAGTACTTGCACCTTATGTGGGGCTTTTTATGTGGGAAAAAATGGAGAGATCCCTTAAAAATAGGATCTATGAACATTTGTATGCTATTGATAGATTGAATCTAAATAATGCTTTAGCTAGGCACATTAAAGACCATCCTGGGCATGGTTTTGTCTTCCTTGTTATTGACAAGGTGGATGAGAATAATAGGGATGGCCCAGTGTCTTTAAAGTTGGATGAGAAGGAACTAATGTGGCAACTTAAATTGAATGCCCTTGTTTTTCCAGGTCTTAATGATTCTGTTTCCATTAGAAGTATTTTAAAAATGAGGGCCCTTAAAAGATGTTTAATTTTATACATTGGTATTTATATGTATGTATGCATATTTTTATTTATATATATGCACATGTTTTATGCATATATATATATATATATATATATAGTTAGTTTTTTTGTATTTAACCTAATTTGGATTTTTATAATATGTTATGAGTGTGTGTATATATATATATATATATATATATATATATATATATATATATATTTTTTTTTTTTTTTGTTGTTCATAGCCCTTTAAATGGAGGCTTGACTTCTGTAAATTGATAATGTGTGGTGATGTCAATTAATTTTGTCTATTTAAGCATTGTATTTTACCTCTTGGAATTTGTCTGATGAAGTTTGCTAACTTTTAGTAAACAAAAGCGCTTACAACTATTAACTTTTGAGTCTTCAGTGTGGTTTCTCCATTTTGGTTTTAATTGGTTTGTTTATTCCCATTTTTTATGCATGGCATGCTGCCGTCCTGCTCCTAAGCGGGCACTTCCATGCAGGACTAAATTAGTCCTGCATGGAAGTTTATTAAATCCGGTTTTAGCATGCCATCCATTTTGGTTTTAGCATGCCATGCATAGTAATGAAGACACACTGGCCAAGCTCCTAGGCTTACACGGAGCATGCACGAGTGCAGGGGGCGTGCCTGAGAGCAGAGCTCTCAGAATAAACATTCCCCTGCAATGTCGAACAGCAGAAGGTGTTAAGAAATGAGTGAGATCACTCACAGGTGTCCTCATATCCCCACCAACAGACCTCCACGTGTACAACAGCAACAGGACATATAAATTAAAAGAAAAAACCCAGCTATGTCATTTAAAACACCGATTAAAGCTAACCGTAGGTGAGCGGGTGTGCCCATCGTTTAGCTACAGTTAATGTAGCTGAAATAGCAAAAGGAGGATAAAAAGCAGGATATGTGCAAATGAAGCAGTACAGCAATATTGTAGTGAGCAGAGCATTTGCCTCACGAGCAGTCAATCCCGGTTCGAGTCCCACTGCAGTACATTCCATTTCCATGTCAAATACTGTTATGATCAATATATTTAGTTGTATAACCTAATAAATAACATATATGTGTGAACTGGAGTAGGAAGCAGTGTAATGAATGATAATCCCATACACTTGCCAAGTCCATCACCCCCCCCCCCAACAGCCAGTAGACTATTACTGTCAAAAATAGAGCAGTAGTAAGGATAAATAAGCATGACTAAGTAGATGCAAGTCTGTTTGCATGACAGGAAGCAGGGCTTACACAGAGTAAGCAATAGTGAGGCTAACCATGTGTAAGCAGATGTCACCTGAAATTAGCAAAGCTTACCTTCACGCAAACCCGCTGACAGCAGCGTAAAAGTGCTTCAGCCACTCCATGTCCAAAGAGCCACATTCTGGCCAGCAACAAATTAAACAGTCCCTGCAAGGCCCAAACCCAGGAGCCTGCACACCATAGACAATGTGATTTACCACTAAGCCACCATAGAGATGCATAACCCTGATGTTTCCACAAACATAGCATCCAGCAATACCATTCAACATTACAGGACATGTAGCTAAATATGTAGATGTATGTGTGTGTGTGTGTGTGTGTGTGTGTGTGTGTGTGTGTGTGTGTGTGTGTGTGTGTGTATATATATATATATATATATATATATATATATATATATAAAACTAAATATATATATACCTCTCCCTCTCTGTATTACATATGTATACATATATAGACTTATATATATATATATATATATATATATATATATATATATATATATATATATAGCTATATATATATGTGTATATATATATATGTATATGTATATATATATATATATATATATATATATATATATATGCAGACATCCATACATCTATATGTCTTTAGATATATATACAGAAATATATATATATATATATATATATATATATATATATATGTATGCATACATATATGCATACACACATATATATGTATATATATATATATATATATATATATATATATATGTGTGTGTGTGTGTGTGTGTGTGTGTGTGTGTGTGTGTGTGTATTTATACACAGATATATAGCTATGATATGAGACAGCACATAAGAATGACATATATGACCACAGGCACCGCCAATGGGGGTGAGGGGTCCCAATCAACATACATGTTACACGTACCAATATCCCCCCACAGCCAAACAGGTGAAACATACAAACAAACACACAAAGTAAACAAACCACTGCTTCTCAAACCACAGGCAGGATACAACCAGTGGGGGAAACACTGTGGACCAGCTAAGTCTAATCTAGAAACAAAGACAGGAACGTCCCTTGCGGGACAACCCAAAAATTCTTGGGTATTTGGATTCCTGTCATTACATTGACTCATCAAGGCAGAGCGTGTATGTACTCGGACTACAAGGTTGGGAAAGCCTGATAATCCATGGGTCTAGACAATGTACATGATGGGTCCCAAGAAGTGGAGAGTGGGCAGTGTGTAGTGGTGTGGTTAGACCCGACCTGCACCCAGAGAAAGGATGAGTGCTGCAGAGGAGGAGCGGGGGGACTATAGATATGAAATTATGGGTCGAGGTGTGCAGGTGTTGGCTGGAGTGGTTCTAATCGGACCACCTCGTAGATGTAAGCAATAGTGTGAATTGGGTAGAGCAGTCGCTTAACAAGCAGGCATTCCTGGTATGAGTCCCACTGCCGCACAGTCTATTTTAGACGGCAAAGCACGTTATAACCAATAGTTTTGTTGCAAAACCCACTAAATAACACAAATATATATATATATATATATATATATATATATATATATATATATACTGGAGTATTGCAAGAAATGCACATGTAAAGTATCAGTGTCAGACTGAATAAGGCACTAGTAAGCAGGTTTATGCACAAATAAGCAATAGTAAGCATATGTAAGCACTAGTAAGCGGGCTTAAGCCCGTTTGTGCAACGTTAAGCAATGACTACACTGGTTAAGCAAAGCTGAAGCTAACACCCTGTAAGCAGATGTAATGGCAGGTTAGCAGTGCTTACCTCTGTGCAAACCCACTAACAAATGACTAAACGTGCTTTAACCACTCTGTATCCAGTGGCCCTTGTTCTGCCCAGCAACAAAACAAATGGACTCTGCTAGGCTCGAACACAGAACCCCACACACCATAGACAAAGTAATTTGCCACTAAGCCATGTCAAATATATATAATCTTAATGTATTCAGAACATATCAACCAGAACAGTCATGCAACAGTACAGAGAATGTATTCCAACATGTAAATGTATTTGTGTGAGTAAATATAGTAATATCTAAACAGATACAACATATCAATAGATGTAGATATCTATCTATATCTATATATATATATATATATATATATATATATATATATATATATATATATGGCCACACATCTGTAGATAGTAATGGTAGATTGACAAATACAAATATGTCCACATGCACCATTAATGGGGTTGAGATGCCCCAAACAATATACATCATGTACGAAAAGGCATACCCCCCACTACAGCCAAACACGTCCACCCTGCAATACACTAAAGTGTTACAGATCACATAAGCAGGACCTGACATGACATGTGCACAACATGTAAACAGTACTACAACCCACCTGCATGATGTCAGGCCAGTATTGGTAACATATCATGCAGTACAGTCTGGCTCCCATAGGAAATGTACAATAAAGAAGCTATCAACATTCCCAGTATACATATACACAGACACATATATATGCAGCTACAGATATATATATATATATATATATATATATATATATATATATATATATATATATATATATATATATATATAGACTACACAGACACACGCAGAGATCTATAAAGTAAAATACATATGTAGAAGGTGCATACAATATGGAACACCCACCATGCCTACAGTTAACACCTTAACAAGTGGACACTGTATGGGCCACCCATACAAATGACAATCGTTGCCTGCAACATATGCCTACAGAGAGGTCATAGGATAAAACACCACACACAGGTTTGCAGAAATGGATAACCTTTATTTGTGTACCATTGCAGTTTTATATGCCATGTATTATAGCTGTTCAAACACTGACATCCATATAAACCGAGTAATGCAACTGTGAAACAGTTGTACTAATACAGTACTCTGGAAAGGTTCACAACTGTTGCTGTCCAGGCCAAGCCCTTCATATTGTACAATAGTAAAGGCAGACTGGGCCATAGGATACCACACTATCAACAGTAAGTAATGCAGGTGTATAGTTCAGCAGCCTCTATCTACACTGTACAAATTCACTAGGTGGTAAAGACTTCAGCTGACCAAATGGGATGTAACTTACATAACAAGGCATAACTGGCACCATAACAAGCACACTGACAAACAGAACAGTCTGTATGGCAGGAGGCAGTAGGCCTGCATTAACCCAATTTATGTAAGTAATGTAAATATAGGTGAAGTGTATGGTACTGTACATCCAGATACTTTAAGGCAGCTCACCCCTGATACCCCCACATTTTGTAACAGCCTAGATCATTTATGGTCCATCCCCCCTAGACTCAATAGTACAGGGTCATATACCACTGTTACATACATTGGCCTGTGGAGTGCGTAAGGGCACATGTATCGTGCAGGTGAAGCCTACACATATATGGCCTCAGCCCCACCATATGTGTGGGGGATACAACAGCAGTGGACTGATGGCAGCAATGGCAGTGTGATATACTCACAGCCCACTACAAAACAACCCCTGACAGCATGTCATATGTGCAAAGCTTGGTATGTAGGTGGAGGACAGAGGCTGGAATACAGGCTCATATGTGGAAAACCGTTGCCATACACTAAGCAAGCCACTGGTGTCACAGGATAGTCTGCAACATACCTTTAGTCAGGGAATTGAAATTAGAAACATAAATGGATGTAGCCATGTACTGATAGCACTCAACACACACACTGCCAGTGAAATATCAGAGACAGCACCTGTGTGGAGGACAGACAAAACATGATAGGCACACCTCTGGCCACCAAGAGGATAGGCCCACAGATAAGAGCTATGCAGACAGACTGCATTCCAAGGTAAAATAGTATGTACACACACACCCTGTAACACCAGTACAATACAAAGCATAACACAACTCTACTCACACTCTGTCTGTAGTTCCTGATCCTCCTACAAATACATAGCTGCCCTGAGTGTGCCGGTTCTCGTGTAAGAGGTATTGCTACCTGCTGTCTGTAACACTGATGCCCACACACAGGAAGGATGTCCATCACACAGGAAAGGTAAAGGGCCAATGCCCACATGATGTGGGGATTTACAGTAGGTGGTTGCCATGACAGTGGTACTACACAGCAAGCTGCATGCAGTTAGAAAGTGGAGGACACTGATTGGTGAAGAGGCCATCACCTGATCATGTGCATCACCTACTAAAGCCAGGCTGCAATCTATTCAAAGCAGCTCAATCCATTTACTGGAGATAGAGGGAGAGAGAGAGAGAGAGGAAGAGAGGAAGAGAAAAAAAAAAGACAAAGCTATTCAAGCAAAAAGCTGACATCACAGGTAATTAGCCAGCTGTCATTCAACAAGACATCATTCCCACAACAGGTATGTGAGGTATATATACATGTGATAGAATGTAGTACCTGGTCCATCATATATGATGTGAAATGAGTTATATGTGCCATCAGGTGTTGTTGTGATGATGTTCAACTGAACAACTGCTACGGACAATAGTGTCTGACCCTGTGTGTAGTGGGCCAGAGCCGTTAACTGTGCAGGTCAGCACTGACAGACAAGATGTAAGCCATCATAGTGTGTGTAGTGTAATGGGAAGTATGTATATTATGTGGCCAGTAGCTGGTGTTGGAAGTAATGCCATTATGATGGACATGTGGGAGCCATGGCCCACCACTGGCAGGATACTCAGGTGAATCTGTAATGTAGCATGCCAGAATGCCATAGGTGTGTAATAGGGTTACCTGCAATCGGCTCCTACATATACCTCCCTAATGTCAGGCTGTGTCCATATGTGGCATCTGTCTGTGTTGTAGCAAGGCAGAACAGTGCAGCTGTGCAGGAAAGTGTTGTGAGATTGTGGAGCTGATGTCTGAATGTACCCCACATATTGGTATGCATATGTGTACATATGTCACATATATAATATTTAAAGATATATATGTATGTCAGCATGTATGTCCAGAAATATACATATACCCATGTGTAGACATATATATGTGCATATATATATATATGAAGTCACATATATCTACACACATATAGATAAATACCGATATGCAAATGTCTACATTGGTACAAACACACACACAAACAGATATGTATGGTAGGACATGTCCCCTATATCGCTACCACAGTGATGTGTGCTATGTGCAAGGCAGCAGCACATATAGCAATACAGACAGATATCTACAGCTGGCAGTGTGTGCACCATGGATGGGTATGTCACATGTTTGTCCCGTCCAAGCACCACATTGCCCCCGCCTGTGAAATATGCAATGGGAATATGGGGAAGTATGGCAGATACACATGTGGAGGTGGTCAGGATTGGTAGATATAGAAGACAGTCTACAGGGGTGGTATGTGACACATATGGTGGGTAAACACCGTGGATGGTGTGTGTGGTTTGTGATGTGGATGCACCTTGGTCCCCAATATGAGCACAATGGGAACAAGGCTCCCACTAACTCCCACTCACAACAGCAGTCCACGTCCTGAAGGTGCCAGGTCTGGTGGCTGAGCAGCAGGAGCATGTTGGCCATGTGAATGTGTACTGGGTGCCTCAGACAGATGTAGCACATCCCTCATGTGTCTGTGGAGCCTGGTATGGAACAGACCCTAGACCTGAGCTCAGGGGACAGGGACATGTTGGTGTGTGCCCGAGAGGGGTGGATCAACATCCCCTGGGTGGTTCCACCTGATGGTATGGCTGTAACAGTACATGAGGAGACCGCAGGTTGGCACACACATGTGATGTGGCCTGGTATCCTGGTCAGATGGGTGTGGAGAGTTAAATCAGCTGGCCAATGGAACATATACATGTTATTGTGTCACTGTCATAGTACATATGTTGGTAGTAATAGTCTACACAATCCCGGTACATGTTCAACAGCATGCATAGAACTCCCCCAATAACACAGACTGTCAGATGTGCAGGAATCTCAGTGCAGCCATACCACTGGCATATATGTAACCACAGTGGCCCTGACAATGGCATGCAAGTGAATAGTCTGTAACAGGCCGGCAATGGTAGTGTCCACACAGGGGACATGGCTACAATCACATAGCTGAAGGTGTGGTACACTACACAATCTATCCAAACGGTAGTTAAGCTGTAGCTATACCTAATGAGTTGTGTGTATAGTCTGTTGAAGCTGATATGGTGGGGGCGGTGACAGAGATGTGGCTGGAAGCACATACACAGGGCCAATATTGACATGTTGCTGTGATAACCTCATACATGTACTGTCGTAACAGGGTTTGTTGCAACATGTGTCCTATGAGGGATATGAAGTCAGTGACTGTCAGGCCTTTCACCATCTACAAACTGAAATCCTCACACTACATTCTGCAGTTCACAGATATGTGCTCAGTGGGTAACACATGACACCAAGGGCACAACACACTGCCCAGACTGCAGACAGCCCTGCAGATGCAGATTCCTCATAAACATAGTACTAACATGGCAGGTATTACAACATGTAGGAAAGCCATATCCACACACACGCTCTGCTAAACCAACATTACTCCACATGCAGTGTAGCAGCACTTACAATCTGTAGTCAGGTCAGGCACACCCCCCCTCCTGTGTGTTGCCCTGTTTCCACAGTGTAAGTTGTTAGAGGTAAATCCCCAATCCATCTGAGATGCATTTTGCCAAATGACAGATCTAGTTCCTGCCTACAGTGGATGTAAAGGGCCAACACCACAATGATGTTCCTAGATATTGGAGTGTGTTACCATGCAATTAGCTATGGGAATGTTACCACCACTGTTCCACATGCACTCAGCTAGAGGAGGACTGCAGTTGGTGCAGAGGCCATCAGCTGATCATGACCATCACTTACAAAACAGAAGCTGCTGCCTAGCCAAGCAGTTGTACATCCCACATCCACAAGAGAGGGTGTGGGCGGGACAGACAGAGACAAAATATGTCAGGAAAGGTGTGGGTGAGTAAAACTTACGCATGTTTGTGTCATACACCTACCAGTACGGGGTTTCAAACACCTGACTGATTATGCATAGCTATCACATGTGTATGCAGTTATTGCATGCACCACATAGCTTACATGTTGGTGAGCTGTCCAGACGTATATGTGCTGGTGAGTGACATCTGCAACACTGTTGTGATACAGTAGGTGTAGCACACGAGCCTGTCCACATGAACAGGTGTCAGCGTCAACACAGCCACACTCTGTAAGGGACTCATACACATTGCCACACTTGGTAGGGTAACGAATACACTTCCTAACCAGCTACCTTTCCACAATACAGGAATGCATAGGTATCGATTGGCCCACAGGGGTTATCCTGGGGTTCTATGGTCAAAGGGTATGTGACGGTGTCTGACATTAGAGATCATGCTTCAGTATACCAATGGGGGTGGTACTGGGTGTGAATGTGGTCGTAAGCATCATACATCACACACACAGACACAGGGTGATAGTACTGGTATGCATGTGTGCAGTGCTTCACGGGCGTGTAGTAGTTGAAGGTGCCAGACAGCTGTACAAGGCTAGGTGAGGGGTATACCTTGGCATTAGGCCACATGAGAATGGTCTGCATTATGGCTAAGGGGTGTAGTGTCCGGAATGGACCACACAGATGGGTATAGTATTCACCATTCAGTCTCCTGGGTTGCTATCGTGCATGGCCAGTGCTGTGCAATGCTCGGCATGTATGTGTTCTATACGCCATGACATAGATGGTGTTTGGGATGTGCACACATCCCACATTCATGTACAGTGGTATGTGGAAGTGTACCTGGTTTGTCTGGCCCATGTTGTGTACACAGAATGTTATCATCAGATGTGACAGTCCTGATAGCATGCTACAGGTATTCCCTGGTGTCAGTGGCATCTGTCCATACAGGGCATGTGTGTAAGGCATGGTATGTCCTTTGTGGATCACATTTGATGGAACCACAGTTGTTGCAGGCATCCAGTGGGAAACATACTGAAGGTGCACTGTCTGCAATTATGTGCCTATCATACTGATGGACAGGGTGCCATGGCCTCTGTAGGCCACTGCATTTACATCATAGTTACTATCATTCACCAATATGCAGTGTACTACACACATCATGGCTGTTGCATCGCGATGTGTGCGTGTGTATGAGGCATGGGTTGAGAATGTGCTCTGGGTAATACTGGGGTTGCTAACTGTGATTGCCTGGTGTTGATATCACATGTATGGGTATGGATATGCACCCCAGCCTCTCGGCTATTTCACAGCTGTTTTCCCTGTACAGTGGACATTGTGATATATACTAGGGCCACCATATAAGAAAATTGCAAAACCCACTATACATTTGCCCCAGGTGTAACACATGCACACTCTCCTCCACACAGGATATGAGGTGCAAACACACACACACACACACCTGTCATGTCCAGGAGTAGAACCCCATACATAACTAGTTTATTACACTATATGCAGTTATAGTACACGCCACAGTGATTACTGCAGTGCTCGTTCTCCAAAGGTGTATATGACATTGGCTGACATCAGCAGGATTGCCAAAGTAGGGCATTTGACATGTACTGAATGTGACTAGCCTAAAATGCATTGCTCCCTACACAGACAGTGGAACACACACAAAACATCCAGAACTGCCATGGGTGGGTATAGAACCCTACCAGGGTTCTAAATCACACTACAGCAGCACGCAGTTATGGCACACGCTATGGAGATTACTGGGCTACAACCTCCCTAAAGGTGCATTTTGGGGTGGATGACATCATCAGCCTTACCAAGGTAGAGTATTTAAATTGTAGGGGGTGTGCCTACCCTACAAAACATTGCTTTTTACATGGACAGAGTCAGACAGACACACACACACACAGTTGCCAAGGCTGGGGTTAGAATTCCTACTTAACTAGTTTATCACACTATAGCAGTACACAGTTACTACACGCACCACGGAGATTATTGGCCTATCACTGTATTTCACAGTTGATGACATCGGCACACTTGTCAAAGTGGACCATTGGAGGTTGTAGTGTCTGTGAATGGACTCAAAAGCATTGCTCCCTACACTGACAAAGGAACACACATACATCCACACTTGCCATGTCTGGGAATAGAATACCTCCCTACGTAATTTATCACACTACAGTGGGACGCAGTTACAGGACGTACTATGGAGATTACTGGGCTATAGCTTTCCAGAGGTGTATTACTAGGTGGATGACATCAGCTGCCTTGCAAAGGTTGAGCATTTGGATTGTGGGGAGTGTGGCTAGCCTAAAAAGCATTTCTCTCTACACAGACAGACAAACACACACACAGTTGCCATGTCTGGGAATGGAACTCCTATCTAACTAGTTCATCACACAACAGCAGAACACAGTTACTGGATACACTATTGAGATTACTGGCCTACAATCTTCCCAGAGGTGTATTTCTAGGTGGATGACATCAGCAGTCTTGCCTAAGTTGTGCATTAAAATTGTTGGGAGTGTGACTTACCCTAAAAAGCATTGCTCTCTACACAGTCAGACAGACACACACACAAACTCCCAGTTGCCATGTCTGAGATTAGAAAACCTAGCTAACTACGTTATCACATGACAGCAATACACAGTTGCAAGACGCACTTTAGAGATTACTGGACTACAATCTTCCCAGAGGTGTATTTCTAGGTGGATGACATCAGTAGCCTTGCCTAACTTGTGCATTTAAATTGTTGGGAGTGTGACTACCCTAAATAGCATTGCTGTCTACACAGTCAGACAGACACATACACAGTTGGCAAGTTTGGGATTCGAACTCCTACATAATTAGCTTATCACACTACAGCAATATGCAGTTACGGGACATGCCACAGAGATTACTAGACCACAACTCTCCTAAAGGTGTATTTCACATTGGATGGCCTCAGCAGGCTTGTCATAGTAGGGCTATGAGGAGGGCAGTGTGTGTGCATGGGCCATTACCCATTCATCTAAGGGTTGACATGCCACATGCGGGCACATACAGGGTCATATTTCACAGGTACGTGTATGCAGTTGCTAGATGATGACTTCCTTGTACAGTCATGTTGCACAGCTGACACATGCACCACAAGGTTGAGCATTTGGATTGTGGGGAGTGTGGCTAGCCTAAAAAGCATTTCTCTCTACACAGACAGACAAACACACACACAGTTGCCATGTCTGGGAATGGAACTCCTATCTAACTAGTTCATCACACAACAGCAGAACACAGTTACTGGACACACTATTGAGATTACTGGCCTACAATCTTCCCAGAGGTGTATTTCTAGGTGGATGACATCAGCAGTCTTGCCTAAGTTGTGCATTAAAATTGTTGGGAGTGTGACTTACCCTAAAAAGCATTGCTCTCTACACAGACAGACACACACACAAACTCCCAGTTGCCATGTCTGAGATTAGAAAACCTAGCTAACTACATTATCACATGACAGCAATACACAGTTGCAAGACGCACTTTAGAGATTACTGGACTACAATCTTCCCAGAGGTGTATTTCTAGGTGGATGACATCAGTAGCCTTGCCTAACTTGTGCATTTAAATTGTTGGGAGTGTGACTACCCTAAATAGCATTGCTGTCTACACAGTCAGACAGACACATACACAGTTGGCAAGTTTGGGATTCGAACTCCTACATAATTAGCTTATCACACTACAGCAATATGCAGTTACGGGACATGCCACAGAGATTACTAGACCACAACTCTCCTAAAGGTGTATTTCACATTGGATGGCCTCAGCAGGCTTGTCATAGTAGGGCTATGAGGAGGGCAGTGTGTGTGCATGGGCCATTACCAATTCATCTAAGGGTTGACATGCCACATGCGGGCACATACAGGGTCATATTTCACAGGTACGTGTATGTAGTTGCTAGATGATGACTTCCTTGTACAGTCATGTTGCACAGCTGACACATGCACCACATAGTCTGTACTGCTGAAAGACACTGGTGGCTAGTATCTGCTGTGAGTGACATCTGCACCCTTTGGCTGTGTGCTGGGTGGGACAGGCCTGGATGCTCCTTGTCACAGTAACCCTCTTCCACACATCTATGTCCATCTACCTTTGGCTTATTATAGTGTGTTGTCCTTACATATATGTCTGTATTCCTACCCACTCTGTGTGCAAGGCATGAGTGGTGCATACTGACGAGTGTATGCACTAACAACTGCGACTGCCAGATATGTCTGGTCCACTGGTATTTGTAGACATGGCCTTCATGTGTTTGTGTGTGAGCATGCCCAGTGTGACCTTCCAATATGTTGTTAAATTACATTGCCTTCATTTCTCTACGTGTATGAGCATGCCCAGTATGGGTGTCTGTATTGCATGTGTGGGTCAAGTCCAGGTAGTTTGTACTGCAGTGCTGACGTTTGTGTTGTACACCAACAGGTAGCATGCTGTCTCTGCAGGGTATCCATCGATCATTTGGCATTGACTGTTACTACATTTCTGCATAGTGGGGCGGCACACCTGCCTATTTCTAAATTTCTACACAGGATTGGGGGAGCACATCTGACTGTTACTATATGTCTATGTAGGATGGGGGGCACACCTGACACTTGTACACATTTGCTAACACTGTACTGGTATGTCGGGTACTCCATTTCAGTCTGTAGTCTTACCTATCGCTCTGGCTAGAGGCATACGAGTGTACTACAGATCTTAGCTTATAATTACCTACATATTAGTGACTGACTTCCTAGCCTTCACAACTGATATCCCATTGCCTGGCCTGCTATAGTCAGTCTGTGTAGGCCTGGAGGGGGGTTGCCCATAGGCCTCATTCAGAGGCCATAGCACAGCATTTGTTTGTGTTTGTCTACACCTGTCCTGCTAGCTGTGACTGTTGTTGGGTATGTGACCCCCCCCACACAGACTGACATGTGTGTGTCACTTACCTTGTGGGTGTCCCAGTATTGAGGGTGGTGCTGCAGGGCTGCCTATATCAGATGCACATAATACACTCCCTACATATGGTTAGGCACAGGTAGTGTAATGTTTGGCATCCCTTTTACTGTATGTGAGAGTCAGAGAGAGGTGTTATTCCCTGGGTTTCTCCCCTGGCAGTGTATGTGGTATGCGTTGCCTCTTTGCCAAGGCCAGGGCATACTGGGCATGCCTTCTTCTGCCTACTGGGGCAGGCTCAGGTTGTTCCTCCTCCAAGTCACTCTGTGCCCGTGCAGGCCTTGGCAATGGTGGGCGGCTGTGTGGCCCTGCCCCCTGCTGTTCCTGCTGCAGTTGTTTCCACAGGATCATATTGTGTAGCATGGCACATACAAGGACAATTTGGGTACATGTAGCTGGTGAGTACTGCAAGGCTCCACCAGATGTGTCCAGGCACCAGAACCATGACTTGAGCATCCCAAACACATGCTCTATTATGATTCTTGTTTGTGCGTGTGCCTCATTATGGAGTTCTTGTTCGGGTGCGTGTGCATTTCTGATGGGTGTCATCAGTCACGGCTCTAGTGTGTATCCAGCATCCCCCACTAGGTGAACAAGTGGGATGTCCCCATTGGCAAATCTCTGGTACAGCTGCATCAGATGCCAGATGTTGGAATCATGATAGCATTCCATGGCAGCTAGCACATATGTTCATTATTATGCCCTGAGCATCGCACACGACCTGGCAGTTGATGGAGGGGAAGCCCTTGCAGTTGATGTAGACCCTACCCCGCTCATTGGGTGGTGCTTTGATGCATATGTGCGTGCAGTCTATAGCACTCACTACCTCAGGGTATTCTGCTATTTGGCGGAAGAGTTGCATATTGTTGGCCAACGCCTCACGGGTGTTGGGGAAATACACGTGTTCACCAACATGTGCTGACATGGCATCCAGGAACTGGTGGAGTACCCTGGATGCTGATGCCTGTGAGATCCCCATCATATCCCCAGTTGGCCTTTGGAAGGTACCTGTAGCTAGTATTCTTAGGCCTACATATACCTTTGTATCCACTGGGATGAGTTCCCCTCTGTTAGTTCTGTGTGTGAGGCGTGGCCGGCACAGCTCAACAATTTGCTTTTGGAGGTCCCTTTCCACCCTATAGTGCTCCACTATCTCCAGCTCATGTAGCCCTTTATAGGTTACCCTGGGTCTATACACTCTTCTCCATCTACTCACTGTGGGTTGCTTGGCAGCATTCACATCCTCAATACCCTCAGCCTCTTCCACAAGTTGTTGTATGGTAGCTATTGTAGCCCCTAACATTTTGCAGTTGTGAGTGTTAAAAGTTCCCCACTTGTTTACACTGGTGGTGTAGAGTGTGGGAAAAACCAGAGGGGCAGGTGTTTGCATAGTTTATAGTAGTGTTCTGGGCTGGGCTGCTGCCTGTGTAATTGGCTGGTTCTGATACATTTCATCTGCCAGCTAAGCTAGTACTCCTTGATTACCTTCCTACTGCTGTTTTCCCTTCCCATTGCCTTCCTGTTTAAGCCCGTGTGTGCGCCGTGCAGAGTGCTCATAGGTGCACACTGCTGCTATTTCCTGGTTTAACCTTTTTTTTCTTCCAAAAACTCAAAGGAAAGGGTGCCACAAAACCAGGAACCAATAAAACCACAACAGGCACCCAAAGAGGCAGAAGGTAATAATAAAACACGAGCCTGTAGGTGTAAGCAGCAGCAGGTTTAATCACATAAACACCACACAATACAAAGCGTTTTCGTCCACCAGACTTCCTCAGATGTAAAATGAAAGAATGAAGGCTGTGCCTGCTTATATACCCCTTCCAATCTAATTAGTAATTAAAACAATTGTTTAATTGACACCAATAAAATCCTGTAACTAAAATATTCGTGACAACCTACCAACTTGCCACAAATACAGATGAAAGTAGATAAAAACATGCACATTTTTAAAAGAACTTTAAAATAAATATATAAATACTAAAACCATCACAATGTGTTGGACAGATAAATAAACTTGAATCAAAAACCAACAAAAGGAACTTGCAAAACAATGTATATACTTATTTTATAGTTATTTTATAGTTTTGCAGCTCTCATTTTAAAAATAGGGGCAATGGATATGTATTCATTCAGCCCTGGGAATCTATTGGCTTCCAATAACAACTGCCAAAATATTTCTCTCACCTCTATCCTATTTTCCCACGCCCCCCCCCCCACATCACATTGCATCTTCTCTACAACAAAGAAGCCCCATTTTGCTTGGGGACATGTCAGTGTATGTTTAAACAAGGCATTTCCTCCTTTTGAGTTTATGAGTAGTTTTTCCAATGTAAAATGCACCACAGGTTTTACATAGGGCTAAATAAATCAAGCCTTCACTATTACAGTTGGAAAAACTACTACTCTGAATCTGATGGTCTCTTGACAGGATGTATACAGAATCCTGTCTAAGTATATATGGGCATTGGGCACATGCCCCACATTTGTAGGTTCCCAATTTCTTACATGAAACAATAGAACCATTATGCTCCAGCAAATCCTTGAGGTTCCTGCCTTTTTTATATGTAAATCCTAGGGTGTTGGTAAACAAAACGTCCAACTCTGAATAACACCTAAACCTGCTCCAGTGTTGAGTAGTAATGTTTTTAACCCTAGAGGTATTCTGATTATAAAACGTCACATAGTTACCCCCAAGGTTTCTTGATTTCATCCCTGGTAACGTCACCCCTGGTTGTTGTGTGGTACCCTGCACATTTACATGTACTATCCCACTTGTATCTCCTGTTCCCAAAATAGGGGCAAACCTATCTTTTCTCCCATTCTTTACTTCCTCCAAAACCTCATCAATTAAATAGTTAGGATACTTCCTAGATATAAACATTTCTTTGACTCTCTGACTTTCGTCTTCGAAGTCCGAGTCCAAAGAGGTCATCCTACAACTACGGACAAATTGTCCCTTGATAATACTTCTCTTCTGTTTAAATGGATGGGAACTAGTGAAATATAGGTACGAGTTAGAAAAGGTTTCCTTTCTATATACATTAGATGTAAACTGCTGCCCTAGGATGTCTTTTTTAATAGTGACGTCCAGAAAGTTCATATAGTCATGTGTAATATGGGAAGTAAATTTCAAAAAATTAGTGGTATGGTTTAGATAGTCAATGAAGTCTGTTAACTTTTCCATACTACCTTTCCAAAAAATGCAAATATCATCCAGGTAACGTTTGTAATATACCCAATATTGTGCATATTCAGACTGGAACACAAACTTATCTTCCCAAACCATGAGCACAATGTTGGCATAAGTAGGGGCACAACCCCCTATAGTGGAAAGTGCATCGGACACGGATATCCTTCAGAAGGGACTCACGGAAACAGATAGCTGGTGCCAGAGCCATGGCCTGAAGTTAAACGCCAAAAATGTATAGTCATACTCCTTCGGGAAAAACAAGGTAACCCCAAGCTACCATATAGGTGGCAATCCACTAAGCACAGAAGAGGTTATCAGGGACCTGGGGACCCAGGTTGACAGTGGCCTTTCTTTGACACTCACGTTGCTAAAGTGGTTAGAAAGACCTTCTACATTGCCCACCTGATCATGAAGGGATTCACATCCAGATCTAGTGAGGTCATTGTTCCCTGTACTCTTCACTTATCAGACCAATGATCGAGTACAATGCCCCATTTGGGATGTATCTCACCCGACATCTGCAGCAATTGGAGACCCCAAAGTTCCTCACCAAAAGGATAAAGGGACTCCAAAATCTGTCATATGCTGCCAGATTGAAGAAACTCCAGCTCTATTCAGTCGCATACCGTCTGCTCAGAGGTGACATGTGCCTGACATACAAGGCCATGTCCAACCCGGAATTAATGGACATGCTCCACCTCAAAAAATCCAAATCCACCAAAACCACTAGAGCAAGCGACTTAAACCTTAGCACGGATATAAATAGGACATGCTGGAGGGATACCAAAACTACAGATAGCCTCCGCTCCGGGTTTGGACAGCCTGGATGGTTTTGAAACAGAGTTCCAGCCTTCTGTTTCTGTTAATCAAAATGGTGACAGGAACCAACAAATTAACAAACCTAGATGGTCTAATAGGCCTAATGCGAACACCAATTGTAACAAGGATAGATCCAGGAAAAACAACCCTGGGACTGGCACTAACAATGACAACAATAATTTTTTAGGTCAGCTTCCACAACAAACATACCAAACGAGGAGCAGAACTCGGAACAATTGAACAACTCTATGAATTTGTTTGATGTAGACAGACATGAGGCCTCTAATTTGCGAATTCAATGTAATTCAAAAGGTGACTTCAAAATATATAATTTCTCAGATGTTATGTTGTCACCAGACCTCATTGAAATTATGTCTCGTGGAAACACCTTTGTACCCAGTTCTGACTGTGATTTAACTAAAACAATCATAGACCTTAAATGTTATACGAGGAAGTTAAACTTAGATTTGTTATTTAACAATTCTATTGCTTTACCCAGGGTTGAGTTAAAAACTCCGAGTAGCTTTAAAAAGTATCTTTTTGGAAGTGTTCCTGACTCTACTGGGCGACTTTCTGGTGATATTCCTGACTGCTTACTTTCCGGTTTTGTTGTATCTAGTTTGTTTTGCCGGATTTCGTGCAGTTTGTTGTTTTGTATGGCTTTGGAGAGGCTTAGCAGTCCGAGTACACCATCCATCTTTCATTCGGATGGGGACCAGCCTGTGGGTACTCATTTAAGTACTGGCTTGGACACGAACACTATCTTACTGGCTTTATCACAGAAAATTGATTCCTTACATTCTCGTATGGAGGCTTTTGAGAACAAAAGCTTTCCTAGCACCCCATCAAATAGTATTCCAGCGGGGCAGCGTTGCGCACGTCCTACTAACATCACTACTGCACTACTGTTAGCGAACCTAGTGAGCGGCTACTTCCTTCTACATCTAGAGATCCAGATGGCAGAGACATTACTCCTAACTTTGGAGGACAACAGAGAACTAACAGCAACCACAGTGAGCTTATTGGCGTTCCTTCTATTTCTCAATGGATTGATAACTTGGAAGCTTTTGTTTTCCCTAGAGCGACTACATTGGAACGACCGGCTTCGGATGGTGAGTCTAACATGAATTCTGTAGGCTCTATTATCGATAACCTTAAAAAATTGGATGTCAAACTCGTGAAATTAAAAAAACTGCAGCTGGAAGTTTCGTACTTCCAGCAATGTCTAAATGAAAATATTGTGCCTAAGGGCCTCCGCTCTGCCTTTTCACCTTCGGGGCTTATACAGGGGACTGGTTTTCTCACAGAACTTGTTACGCTTTTTGAAAGACAGGGTGCTCAACTGCTTGAAATGTTAATCAAACACTATTCTTTGAACATCATTTTTCTGTCTGAAGAAATTAAAATTCTTGACAGCACTATCAAAATGGACATCGAATTCATGCAATATAAATTTGACTATGACCGCATATTTATCAGTATTGAGGGTCTAATGTCTAAACTTAAACAGAATAAAGTAAAAAAACTTAATAGGGACAGGGACTCATATCATCACCAACAGGCATACCCGAAACTACAGGTAGCCTCCGCTCCGGGTTTGGACAGCCTGGATGGTTTTGAAACAGAGTTCCAGCCTTCTGTTTCTGTTAATCAAAATGGTGACAGGAACCAACAAATTAACAAACCTAGATGGTCTAATAGGCCTAATGCGAACACCAATTGTAACAAGGATAGATCCAGGAAAAACAACCCTGGGACTGGCACTAACAATGACAACAATAATTTTTTAGGTCAGCTTCCACAACGGACATACCAAACGAGGAGCAGAACTCGGAACAATTGAACAACTCTATGAATTTGTTTGATGTAGACAGACATGAGGCCTCTAATTTGCGAATTCAATGTAATTCAAAAGGTGACTTCAAAATATATAATTTCTCAGATGTTATGTTGTCACCAGACCTCATTGAAATTATGTCTCGTGGAAACACCTTTGTACCCAGTTCTGACTGTGATTTAACTAAAACAATCATAGACCTTAAATGTTATACGAGGAAGTTAAACTTAGATTTGTTATTTAACAATTCTATTGCTTTACCCAGGGTTGAGTTAAAAACTCCGAGTACCTTTAAAAAGTATCTTTTTGGAAGTGTTCCTGACTCTACTGGGCGACTTTCTGGTGATATTCCTGACTGCTTACTTTCCGGGTTTGTTGTATCTAGTTTGTCTTGCCGGATTTCGTGCAGTATGCTGGAGGGATAGATTTATCGCTCAGAGACTCCCTATGCTGTGGAATAAAATCCCGGTCCATGTGAGGCAGAGCACCTTGGTGGCTCTGTTCAAGAGAAATCTTGACCTGTGGATGGGAGATCGTAGGTTTACCCCGGGAATCATCTCTGTGTCACTGCTTGACAGAGGCACAACAAACTAATGGGCACAGTATTTTTTCATATAAGGGGTGGCGTAAGCCACAAAACTTTGGGCTAGGCTTATAAATGCCTTAGGGCAGATAGCCTAGTATAAACCTATGAATCTATGAACCTATGGTTCTGATACATTTCATCTGCCAGCTAAGCTAGCACTCTATGATTACCTTACTACTGCTGTTTTCCCTTCCCATTGCCTTCCTGTTTAAGCCCGTGTGTGCGCCGTGCAGAGTGCTCATAGGTGCACACTGCTGCTATTTCCTGGTTTAACCTCTTTTTTCTTCCAAAAACTCCAAGGAAAGGGTGCCACAAAACCAGGAACCAATAAAACCACAACAGGCACCCAAAGAGGCAGAAGGTAATAATAAAACACGAGCCTGTAGGTGTAAGCAGCAGCAGGTTTAATCACATAAATGCCACACAATACAAAGCATTTTCATCCACAAGACTTCCTCAGATGTAAAATGAAAGAATGAAGGCTGTGCCTGCTTATATACCCCTTCCAATCTAATTAGTAATTAAAACAATTGTTTAATTGACACCAATAAAATCCTGTAACTAAAATATTCATGACAACCTACCAACTTGCCACAAATACAGATGAAAGTAGATAAAAACACGTACATTTTTAAAAGCACTTTAAAATAAATATATAAATACTAAAACCATCACAATGTGTTGGACAGATAAATAAACTTGAATCAAAAACCAACAAAAGGAACTTGCAAAACAATGTATATACTTATTTTATAGTTATTTTATAGTTTTGCAGCTCTCATTTTTAAAATAGGGGCAATGGATATGTATTCATTCAACCCTGGGAATCTATTGGCTTCCAATAACAATTGCCAAAATATTTCTCTCACCTCTATCCTATTTTCCCACGGCCCCCCCTCACATCACATTGGATCTTCTCTACAACAAAGAAGCCCCATTTTGCTTGGGGACATGTCAGTGTATGTTTAAACAAGGCATTTTTAATATCTTCTCTAATAGCATATAAATGCTCATAAATCCTCCTTTTGAGTTTATGAGTAGTTTTTCCAATGTAAAATGCACCACAGGTTTTACATAGGGCTAAATAAATCAAGCCTTCACTATTACAGTTGGAAAAACTACTACTCTGAATCTGATGGTCTCTTGACAGGATGTATACAGAATCCTGTCTAAGTATATATGGGCATTGGGCACATGACCCACATTTGTAGGTTCCCAATTTCTTACATGAAACAATAGAACCATTATGCTCCAGCAAATCCTTGAGGTTCCTGCCTTTTTTATATGTAAATCCTAGGGTGTTGGTAAACAAAACGTCCAACTCTGAATAACACCTAAACCTGCTCCAGTGTTGAGTAATAATGTTTTTAACCCTAGAGGTATTCTGATTATAAAACATCACATAGTTACCCCCAAGGTTTCTTGATTTCATCCCTTGGAACGTCACCCCTGGTTGTTGTGTGGTACCCTGCACATTTACATGTACTATCCCACATGTATCTCCTGTTCCCAAAATAGGGGCAAACCTATCTTTTCTCCCATTCTTTATTTCCTCCAAAACCTCATCAATTAAATAGTTAGGATACTTCCTAGATATAAACATTTATTTGACTCTCTGACCTTCGTCTTCGAAGTCCGAGTCCAAAGAGGTCATCCTACAACTACGGACAAATTGTCCCTTGATAATACTTCTATTCTGTTTAAATGGATGGGAACTAGTGAAATATAGGTACGAGTTAGAAAAGGTTTCCTTTCTATATACATTAGATGTAAACTGCTGCCCTAGGATGTCTTTTTTAATAGTGACGTCCAGAAAGTTCATATAGTCATGTGTAATATGGGAAGTAAATTTCAAAAAATTAGTGGTATGGTTTAGATAGTCAATGAAGTCTGTTAACTTTTCCATACTACCTTTCCAAAAAAATGCAAATATCATCCAGGTAACATTTGTAATATACCCAATATTGTGCATATTCAGACTGGAACACAAACTTCTCTTCCCAAACCATGAGCACAATGTTGGCATAAGTAGGGGCACAACTTGCCCCATGGCCCTCCCTGGATCTGTTTAAACAACTCACCCTCAAAAAATATAAAGTTGTGTTTCAATACCAAATCCATCAACTCTGTATAAACCAGAAAAGTATTGTGGTCAAGTTTTCCATGTTGGTGGATGGCATCCTGGAACCATTCTGACCCTGTAGAATGTGGAATCACATTAAATAAATCCTGCATATCAAGGGTTACAAATATTAAGGAATCTGAATACATGTTGCTATTAATACTTCTCAGAAATTCCCAGGAGTCCTTAAGTATACCATTGGCCCTAACCCAAATATCTTTTAATTTTATATCCAAACATTTGGCCAACGGATGGGTTTTAGAGCCATTGGCTGCCACAATGGGTCTCATGGGTGGATCCTCCACACTTTTATGTACCTTGGGTATCCCGAAAATAGCAGAGATACGGGGTCTGTCCGCACTGAGATACTTAAAAGTGTCCTGGTTTATAAAATTGTCATTCAGCATGTCCTGTAAAACCAAATCAATCTTATGGTATGCTAAGTTAATCTCATTCTTGGATACCCTAACATACCTGTTGGTATCATTAAGCATATCCATCATCTTACTGGAATACAAAATACTGTCCATGAAAACCACCCCTCCACCTTTGTCGGGTTGCATCACCCTCAGGTATCTATTTTCTTGAATGGATTTGAAAAGTACCTTTTCTTCTCTAGTCATGTTAAATTTACCATGCCATCCACCCCTATAAACATTCCTGATTTCTTCTTCGACCTCCCTTTCAAAATTTTTTAGCTGGGGATGTATAGGGGGATTATAGGTACTAGGTCTTCTAATACCACTATTAGTACCACCATCCTGTTGCCCCTGAAACATAATATCTAAATTCTTTTTCCGTAGGAAAATCCTCAAGTCTATTAAGCTGTCCACTAAATTACCCCCTGTAGAGGGGATGAATTTAAAACCTTTTGAAAATAAAAGAAAATGTTTTCTGTCAATCTCCTCACTGCTGTAATTGTAAATTTTAAAGTCATGTAGGGTATGACATGGTCCATCCACAGTAATATTCCCTGTACTCCACTGGTCCAACATGTTGGCTAGTCCCCCTTCCTGGCTACCACTGTTATTTATCTCGTGCTGTTTGGGGGACCCCTGCAAAAATACAGCACAGGGGATTTATGCCTTAACCTATCTGATCTCCTAAGTTCAGGGAATTCAGTATTGTTTGAATCCTGATGTTCCCCCATCCCTGAATCACTGTAGATCACTCTATAGTCCATAGAGTCCCAGGCATTGTGTCCCCCTGGTGGAAAAGAAGAGGAATAAGTGCTGTGTTGTGGTCCAGATTTATCAAAAAAATTATTTTTTCAACCAAATTTGTCATTCTTAGGGTACGGGTATGTTTTTTCTGTCTGTAATCCCTCAAATCCCTATCTATTTTGCCACACTTCCTTTTAAAAATAACATGACATTTTTCTTCCACCTGTTGCTTAATAATAAAATATTTTCTCTTCTCATTTTCAACAGAAAACATAAGATCATTGGTCACTACTTCATTAATGTATTCTATCTCCTGATATACTTGCCCCATAATCCTTTCATTTTCTTTAATCAGGGCTTTCATGACTTCAAAACCACTACGGTCAAAAATACTCAACAATTCTTCGTGAAAGGGGGAGCCTTCCACTACATTGTTCGGAAACTTATAAAAACGCAATCCTTTGGGTACTATACCCCTTTTAATACAGTCATGCAAGTACCAATTGTCAATACCCAGAGTTTTATGTTTGTAAATTAAATCAGTGAGTTTTTTAATATTGGCTCTATAAGACACTTCTCTGTCTTTTTCAACATCCCGGTCATTAAATATAAAGTTATTATCAGTACCTTGGTGACTGGAAAAAGACTTGTAACTAACAAGCCATGAAGCCAAAGAGGAAGAGTCCGTCCACTCGTGCACTCCATTGTCACCATTAGCCATACTATCAGTCATTTCCACAGGAGCATGTCCCTGAACACCATGTTCCCCTAAAAGGCAGCAATGTCCATTTGGACCTTGGTTCTGGGAAACCAATGCCAAATGATTGTAACAAAATTTAGTTGCAGCTCCCTTCTGTAATGTAGCCTCACCTCTAGTGCCCCTCGACGGCAAACCGGAAGAAGTTGCAGTTACTTCCTCTACAGGCACATCAGCCTGTCTGCGATCCAAATCTGCTTCCTGATTGCATGCAGGAGTGGAAATGCAATCCTTCCTGTGGTTAGGCCTCATAGGGTTGATATCAAAAGAATTGTCTTTCCTTCGCTGAGAGTTACCAGTCATAAGCAAAATCAATTGGGTAAGCTGCCCCTCCACACGAGACAGGCGTGAATCCAGGTCAGTACCTTGAACTGCTTCCCCATCCTGGAAGCTAGCCTCTGCCTCAGATACCTCCAGTGTTGAGTAATAATGTTTTTAACCCTAGAGGTATTCTGATTATAAAACATCACATAGTTACCCCCAAGGTTTCTTGATTTCATCCCTGGTAACGTCACCCCTGGTTGTTGTGTGGTACCCTGCACATTTATTGGTACTATTACAGGGGTCCCCCAAATGGCACAAGATAAATAAGAGTGGTAGCCAGGAAGGGGAACTAGCCAACATGTTGGACCAGTGGAGTACAGGGAATATTACTGTGGATGGACCATGTCACACCCTACATGACTTTAAAATTTACAATTACAGCAGTGAGGAGATTGACAGGAAACATTTTCTTTTATTTTCAAAAGGTTTTAAATTCATCCCCTCTACAGGGAGCAGGTTTAGGTGTTATTCAGAGTTGGACGTTTTGTTTACCAACACCCTAGGATTTACATATAAAAAAGGCAGGAACCTCAAGGATTTGCTGGAGCATAATGGTTCTATTGTTTCATGTAAGAAATTGGGAACCTACAAATGTGGGTCATGTGCCCAATGCCCATATATACTTAGACAGGATTCTGTATACATCCTGTCAAGAGACCATCAGATTCAGAGTAGTAGTTTTTCCAACTGTAATAGTGAAGGCTTGATTTATTTATCCCTATGTAAAACCTGTGGTGCATTTTACATTGGAAAAACTACTCGTAAACTCAAAAGGAGGATGTATGAGCATTTATATGCTATTAGAGTCAAAGATATTAAAAATGCCTTGTTTAAACATGCACTGACATGTCCCCAAGCAAAATGGGGCTTCTTTGTTGTAGAGAAGGTGCAATGTGATGTGAGGGTAGGCCCATGGGAAAATAGGATAGAGGTGAGAGAAATATTTTGGCAGTTGTTATTGGAAGCCAATAGATTCCCAGGGCTGAATGAATACATATCCATTGCCCCTATTTTAAAAATGAGAGCTGCAAAACTATAAAATAACTATAAAATAAGTATATACATTGTTTTGCAAGTTCCTTTTGTTGGTTTTTGATTCAAGTTTATTTATCTGTCCAACACATTGTGATGGTTTTAGTATTTATATATTTATTTTAAAGTTCTTTTAAAAATGTGCATGTTTTTATCTACTTTCATCTGTATTTGTGGCAAGTTGGTAGGTTGTCACGAATATTTTAGTTACAGGATTTTATTGGTGTCAATTAAACAATTGTTTTAATTACTAATTACATTGGAGGGGTATATAAGCAGGCACAGCCTTCATTCTTTCATTTTACATCTGAGGAAGTCTGGTGGATGAAAACGCTTTGTATTGTGTGGCGTTTATGTGATTAAACCTGCTGCTGCTTACACCTACAGGCTCATGTTTTATTATTACCTTCTGCCTCTTTGGGTGCCTGTTGTGGTTTTATTGGTTCCTGGTTCTGTGGCACCCTTTCCTTGGAGTTTTTGGATTACTTGTTACATGGAGGTATCTGAGGCAGAGGCTAGCTTCCAGGATGGGGAAGCAGTTCAAGGTACTGACCTGGATTTGCGCCTGTCTCGTGTGGAGGGGCAGCTTACCCAATTGATTTTGCTTTTGACTGGTAACTCTCAGCGAGGGAGAGACAATTCTTTCGATATCAACCCTATGAGGCCTAACCACAGGAAGGATTGCATTTCCACTCCTGCATGCAATCAGGAAGCAGATTTGGATCACATACAGGCTGATGTGCCTGTAGAGGAAGTATCTACAACTTCTTCCGGATTGCCGTCGAGGGGCACTAGAGGTGAGGCTACATTACAGAAGGGAGCTGCAACTAAATTTTGTTACAATCATTTGGCATTAAATTCCCAGAACCAAGGTCCGAATGGACAGTCCTCCCTTTTAGGGGAACGTGGTGTTCAGGGACATGCTCCTGTGGAAATGACTGATAGTATGGCTAATGGTGACAATGGAGTGCACGAGTGGATGGACTCTTCCTCTTTGGCTTCATGGCTTGTTAGTTACAAGTCTTTTTCCAGTCACCAAGGTACCGATAATAACTTTATATTTAATGACCGGGATGTTGAGAATGACAGTGAAGTGTCTTATAGAGCCAATATTAAAAAACTCACTGATTTAATTTACAAACATAAAACTCTGGGTATTGACAATTATTACTTGCATGACTGTATTAAAAGGGGTATAGTACCCAAAGGATTGTGTTTTTCTACGTTTCCGAACAATGTAGTGGAAGGCTCCCCCTTTCACAAAGAATTGTTGAGTATTATTGACCATAGTGGTTTTGAAGTCATGAAAGCCCTGATTAAAGAAAATGAAAGGATTATGGGGCAAGTATATTAGGAGATAGAATACATTAATGAAGTAGTGACCAATGATCTTATGTTTTCTGTTGAAAATGAGAAGAGAAAATATTTTATTATTAAGCAACAGGTGGAAGAAAAATGTTATGTTATTTTTAAAAGGAAGTGTGGCAAAATAGATACGGATTTGAGGGATTACAGACAGAAAAAAGCATACCCATACCCTAAGAATGACAAATTTGGTCTAAAAAATAATTTTTTTGATAAATCTGGACCACAACACAGTACTTATTCCTCTTCTTTTCCACCAGGGGGACACAATGCCTGGGACTCTATGGACCATAGAGTGATCTACAGTGATTCAGGGATGGGGGAACATCAGGATTCAAACAATACTGAATTCCCTGAACTTAGGAGATCAGATAGGTTAAGGCATAAATCCCTGCGGTATTTTACAGGGTCCCCAAATGGCACAAGATAAATAAGAGTGGTAGCCAGGAAGGGGGACTAGCCAACATGTTGGACCAGTGGAGTACAGTGAATATTACTGTGGATGGACCATGTCACACCCTACATGACTTTAAAATTTACAATTACAGCAGTGAGGAGATTGACAGGAAACATTTTCTTTTATTTTCAAAAGGTTTTAAATTCATCCCCTCTACAGGGGGTAATTTAGTGGACAGCTTAATAGACTTGAGGATTTTTCTGCTGAAAAAGAATTTAGATATTATGTTTCAGGGGCAACAGGATGGTGGTACTAATAGTGGTATTAGAAGACCTAGTACCTATAATCCCCCTATACACCCCCAGCTAAAAAATGTTGAAAGGGAGGTCGAAGAAGAAATCAGGAATGTTTATAGGGGTGGATGGCATGGTAAATTTAACATGACTAGAGAAGAAAAGGTACTTCTCAAATCCATTCAAGAAAATAGATACCTGAGGGTGATGCAACCTGACAAAGGTGGAGGGGTGGTCTTCATGGACAGTATTTTGTATTCCAGTAAGATGATGGATATGCTTAATGATACCAACAGGTATGTTAGGGTATCCAAGAATGAGATTAACTTAGCATACCATAAGATTGATTTGGTTTTTCAGGACATGCTGAATGACAATTTTATAAATCAGGACACTTTTAAGTATCTCAGTGAGGACAGACCCCATATCCCTGCTATCCACCCCTGAGGCCCATTGTGGCAGCCAATGGCTCTAAAACCCATCTGTTTGCCAAACTTTTGGATATTAAATTAAAAGATATTTGGGTTAGGGCCAATGGTATACTTAAGGACTCCTGGGAATTTCTGAGAAGTATTAATAGCAACATGTATTCAGATTCCTTAATATTTGTAACCCTTGCTATTCAGGATTTATTTAATGTTATTCCACATTCTACAGGGTCAGAATGGTTCCAGGATGCCATTCACCAACATGGAAAACTTGACCACAATACTTTTCTGGTTTATACAGAGTTGATGGATTTGGTATTGAAACACAACTTTATATTTTTTGAGGGTGAGTTGTTTAAACAGATCCAGGGAGTGGCCATGGGGGCAAGTTGTGCCCCAACTTATGCCAACATTGTGCTCATGGTTTGGGAAGATAAGTTTGTGTTCCAGTCTGAATATGCACAATATTGGGTATATTACAAACGTTACCTGGATGATATTTGCATTTTTTGGAAAGGTAGTATGGAAAAGTTAACAGACTTCATTGACTATCTAAACCATACCACTATTTTTTTGAAATTTACTTCCCATATTACACATGACTATATGAACTTTCTGGACGTCACTATTAAAAAAGACATCATAGGGCAGCAGTCTACATCTAATGTATATAGAAAGGAAACCTTTTCTAACTCGTACCTATATTTCACTAGTTCCCATCCATTTAAACAGAAGAGAAGTATTATCAAGGGACAATTTGTCCGTAGTTGTAGGATGACCTCTTTGGATTCGGAACTTCGAAGACGAAAGTCAGAGAGTCAAAGAAATGTTTATATCTAGGAAGTATCCTAACTATTTAATTGATGAGGTTTTGGAGGAAGTAAAGAATGGGAGAAAGGATAGGTTTGCCCCTATTTTGGGAACAGGAGATACAAGTGGGATAGTACCAATAAATGTGCAGGGTACCACACAACAACCAGGGGTGACATTACCAGGGATGAAATCAAGAAACCTTGGGGGTAACTATGTGATGTTTTATAATCAGAATACCTCTAGGGTTAAAAACATTATTACTCAACACTGGAGCAGGTTTAGGTGTTATTCAGAGTTGGACATTTTGTTTACCAACACCCTAGGATTTACATATAAAAAAGGCAGGAACCTCAAGGATTTGCTGGAGCATAATGGTTCTATTGTTTCATGTAAGAAATTGGGAACCTACAAATGTGGGGCATGTGCCCAATGCCCATATATACTTAGACAGGATTCTGTATACATCCTGTCAAGAGACCATCAGATTCAGAGTAGTAGTTTTTCCAACTGTAATAGTGAAGGCTTGATTTATTTAGCCCTATCTAAAAACTGTGCTGCATTTTACATTGGAAAAACTACTCGTAAACTCAAAAGGAGGATTTATGAGCATTTATATGCTATTAGAGTCGAAGATATTAAAAATGCCTTGTTTAAACATACACTGACATGTCCCCAAGCAAAATGGGGCTTCTTTGTTGTAGAGAAGGTGCAATGTGATGTGGGGGGGGGGGGGGCCCGTGGGAAAATAGGATAGAGGTGAGAGAAATATTTTGGCAGTTGTTATTGGAAGCCAATAGATTCCCAGGGCTGAATGAATACATATCCATTGCCCCTATTTTAAAAATGAGAGCTGCAAAACTATAAAATAACTATAAAATAAGTATATACATTGTTTTGCAAGTTCCTTTTGTTGGTTTTTGATTCAAGTTTATTTATCTGTCCAACACATTGTGATGGTTTTAGTATTTATATATTTATTTTAAAGTTCTTTTAAAAATGTGCATGTTTTTATCTACTTTCATCTGTATTTGTGGCAAGTTGGTAGGTTGTCATGAATATTTTAGTTACAGGATTTTATTGGTGTCAATTAAACAATTGTTTTAATTACTAATTAGATTGGGAGGGGTATATAAGCAGGCACAGCCTTCATTCTTTCATTTTACATCTGAGGAAGTCTGGTGGACAAAAACGCTTTGTATTGTGTGGCGTTTATGTGATTAAACCTGCTGCTGCTTACACCTACAGGCTCATGTTTTATTATTACCTTCTGCCTCTTTGGGTGCCTGTTGTGGTTTTATTGGTTCTCTTTTTTCTTCCTGTACGACCCAGTGCGTGGTGCGCACACCTGCTTAGGCTTTGTAAAGACTACTAGGCAGGTTTAGACACACCCTCTAGCTTGGCTGTGCTAAGCTAGGAGCAACTCTGATCCACAGGGCGCCAGTCCACTTACAGTATGCCTGACACACACTCCCATGATGTCACCTAACTCATAGGCTTGCACCTATTCCTACTCTTACACTATTGGGACTTGCCTCACATCCTGGGAAAAACTGGGATTCACTACCCTTCCCCTCATTTGCATAGGATTGCCTGCTAATGCATTGTTACATGTCTCACACTGAGCCTCCCCCCTTAGCAACCACTACTCACTGGCCATGTTGTCTTCTGCCTGCCATTGACTTGCATGGAAGAATACTGATTTTAGTTAGAATGCTTAACTTGGGTTTGTTTTGTTATTTTCTCCCCGATCCCTTTTGTGCACCGCTGCCCTATGCTTAAACAGCCGAGATTGGCTAATAAGACTTAAAAGTTGATTTTTTTATAATTTTTGTACTGTTTGCAATGCCAATGGCCTTATACTTGGCCATTGACATGCTTACTACATGATATGCAGCATTTATTTGGAGCTATCATAGCTCTATTTTGGATTTTGCAGACATGTACTTGGTTACTAACCAGGTACATTTCTGCTGATTGCACTAGTCCTGCACGGACAATCTCAAGCTTCCTGGATCACAAATTCACCTCATTTGCATGAATTTCCCCTGCAAATGGGGTGATTTGTATACAAGGGCTTTGTCTGTGCAGGATTAGTGCAGGAGTGCTCATGCACACCCCTGCAGGCTGTTCCTGGATCACACGGCAGACATATTGCCTGCTTGAGCTCCTGCACAGATCTTGCATGTCGTGCAAGCTTTTGAGAATCTGGGGGATAGTTTCATTTCATTCTATTACAGGATCTGAAATGAGTTGGTATAGGATGAGTGTGAGAGTCCTGGGTCACCTATCTTTTCCTATGAGAACAGTCTGTTGTGTGTTTCTTTTAAATCCACAGTTCTGACAAGCCCTTATGACAGCCTTGGACAACTGTAAAGAAAAAATGCAGAAGGGCAGAAGTTGGTCTTGATGCGTAAACCTCATAATGTAAAAGAAGAACAGTTAGACAAAGTAAAATGTAATGTGAATCAATGAGTAGCATACAGGAGAAGTAATCAACAGTCACTCTTCACTTGTGAATTGATAAAGAGGTTCTATTTTCCATGCACTGCAAACCTTATCCATGGATATCTATCCCATTGTACTTCTCCATTATCACCTCATACATTCTCCAAAGCTCTTTGACACATTGCACATTTCATTGCTACCCCTTTGTTCTTATTATACCCCCTTCACCTTGGGTCTGTCCCTTCTTTCTTTTGCACATCTGATCTACATATGTTTCCAGAAATTTTTCACCCCAACTTCTCCTTAATTTTGTAAAAGGCCAGAACTGTTTCCCATTCTTATCTGTTAGTTACCTTCATAAGTGATAATCTCATGTCTGCCTTTGCCCATCCCCAAGTTCTCTACCTTAAGAATGTTTTTATATCTCTAAACCCTTTCACACTCTTGCTTCCATGCTTTCTATCTTTTTCACTTTCTACCACCCCAGTTTTTTTCACTTATACTTTCCTCCTTCATAGGTTCATAGGTATATACTAGGCTAACAACCACCAGGGTCCTTAAAAGCCTAGCTGTGCAATCCAACCCAACTGTGTCCCTACGTATTATGGGCATTTATTAAGAGTATTAGTTAGGAAGTTTCTAGAAATTATGTGGGAGGTGTGTTAGTTTGGGCATTACTGTCTGCCTCTGTCTCTCAGAGACAAGGGGGCCAGAGTCCAGAACTTCCCATCCATTGGTCAAGGTTACACTTAAATGGGATTAGGGATGGACTCTACTTCACATGGATGAGGACCTTGCCCCAGAGCATGGGATCCTCCGAGATACATATCTGTCTCGTCAACATGCCTTATTTCTGTCACAAGCATTATTTAAAGCCTTCGATCTAGTAGTTCTGATGCTGTTTGTTTTGTAGATGGATCTTAGGATGCCTTGTATGCCAGTTATAGATCACTTGTCACTAACCTGTAGGAGACAAAGTATAAGGCTTTAATATGATCCATTTAGGCAATGTGGTTATACCCTGAATTCTCCTGGTAAGGAACCTTTGTAGGCATTCCAACTGTTGCATATGTCTGGTCAAGTACATGCCGAAGGGGGCATTATACTCAATGATGGGTCTGATAAGGGACAAATAAAGTGGCACTATAACTTCCTTGGACCTGAATGCCATATCCTTACTTATAAGCTGGGGAGCATAGATTGATTTTCTCACTATCTTTGCCACATGTTGTTCAAAGGTCAGCTTACTGTCTACATATGTTCCTAGATCCCTGACTACCAGTTCAACTCTTAGGGGTGTCTTACTGATGGAGTAATTAGCCTGAGTAGCAGTTTTCTAAAAAGGCACTATAATGCACCTCTTGGCATCTAATCCATGACTTTTGCACCAGTCATTTGTCTGTGTTGTACCTTCTTGTAAGATGCTTGTGTCATAGGGTAATCTATGCTAGCTCCCAATTTGCAGTCATCTGCAAATCTGGTCAGCCAAAGGCCCTTGATGTTAGCCTTTAACTCCGAAAAACAGATGCCAAAGAGGAGTGATCCTAGAGTCCTGAGATAACCTGCTGGTGACTGGTCTCTTAGTGGAGTTGGTCTCGCCAATCCTGACTTCTGGATCCTGTCTGTGAGCCAGCTGGCAATCTAGTGGACCATGTAGGGGTTTATGCCCAGTTTGGTAAGTTTGTCAACTATACCCAAGTGAGGTATTGTATCTAATGTCTTAGCCAGGTCGAGGTCGGCAGTATGCACGATTTTCTCATCATCAATTGCATTGGTGACCTTCTCAAAGAAGTCTTCTAGATTTAATATGCATGACCTTCCCTTTGACAAAGCCAGACTGTGCTGGGCCCAGTGTCTGAGGGTTGCCTATGTCTTTGTTGATCATTTCCATGACAATTCATTTCATAGCTTTGCATATTAGACTAGTCAGACTAATAGGTGTGCAGTTTCTGGGGTCTGATTGTCCACCCTTGTGAAGTGGGATAACTGTTGCAGCCCTTCAGTATTGTGGTACAAAGCCATTTTGAGGCTATAGTTGAAAAGTGACTCAAGTGGTCCTGAAGTGGTCATGTTTCAAGCTATTTAGGAGGCATTCAGGGATTTTGTCACTGCCCATTGAGGCTGATTCTTTTTGCCTTAGCAAGCACTGCCAGGACCTTCTCCCTGGTAACAGCTGGGGTGGGGAGGTTATGTTAATAGATGTTTCATAGAATGAATGAGTGAGAGGCAGGGAGAGTGGGGTGAAGTTTGAACTGAATTTGTTGGCCAGCAAATTCACTTTGTCACTGTGCTCAGGGAAGGTGGCACTACTGACTACCAGTTCAGCACACTTATGTGTACTACCTTTAAGGTTTTGGACATAGCTGTAGAAGCCCTTGTGGCTGTATTTAGCTTGTAAGGTTATTGTGACCTTGTAATTGGCCTTGTTCTACTTAATTAGTCCTCTTACTTTCCTGTTTGTTTACTTAGAAAGCTCCTATCATTATGGGTGTTGCTCTTCCTGATTTTAGTCATGACTTTTTTTTCCCTTAATATTTTTATTTATTTGTTTGTTAGATGGTTAAATGAGCTGGTGTTGACACATTTTCAGTCATGACACAGTAAAGCATTATGTACAAACAGATGGAGCATAACTGTAAGATATATATAGAGAGAGATCAATAGATAGATAGATATAGATATATAAAATGGGTCTCCTTGCAATGATCAACAGATCCGAATGTTGACATTCCTAACGTCAAATAAAAAATGTCAACAATGCAACCCCGTTTATCCCCCACCCCGTTAATTATATATACTAACTCCGAGATCAGACAATATTAAGATCATATTCCCCAGTCCTGAGAATTCTGCAGTCTTGTACACTTGCCGACCATCTATTTAGTCAACCAAATTGTGACAGATAAACGGATATCAACCAAACATGCATTTGATCCAATTAATGGCTTATAGATACACACACACACACACACACACACACACACACACACACACACACACATATATATATATATATATATATATATATATATATATATATATATATATATATATATATATATATATATATATATATATACATACATACACATATATGCTACTGAGCAATTATATTATCTAAGGGAAAATTGATGGAATTTTAATTCAAAGTTAAGTGAAGTATTAGTATCAACCACTCTCATTGAACCAATGGCATATATAGGATTCACTTACACATTATTTAAGCTTTTTCTTTTTTGCTTTTTTTCTAATGTCAGATGGAAGAACAATTCCAGCTTGCATGTGTAAGCTTTCCAAAAGTCTTTTTATCCCAAAGGCAGAGAAAAAGTGTGACAGCTAATTGAAAGAGCTCCTTGGCTGGTCAGTGGATCTAACAGATGGTAATGTGTAAATGTTTTTCTTTGCTAAGAAAGGAGGGCATTATTACAATTTAATCAGAGGGTGGATTGAGCAGTTATGCGTTCCCAGTTTACTCTTTTTGTGCATGCCCTGGCATTTGATAAGGATGCAAACTAGCAAACTGTGTTTATTGTTGTCAGAATCAAATGCACGTTTTGTGGTGAGTGAAAGACATGGGAAGAGAATATTCTAGTCTAGAGATGAGAGTGCTCACTCCAATTAATTTTCCAACTTCTGATATTTGGAAAGCATAGATTTTATGCTTCTTTACAACTTTGCCAGCCATGGTTTCACTTTGATTGCTTAATGGAAGATTAGGTTGAAGCCACAGGGGCAAATATTTTTTAACCAGCCACATGAAAATATCAGTGCCTTCAAGATATTTTATGATAATGAGGTTTACATTTGTAAGTTTTTTTGAGGTACAAGAAAAAGTGGTTTCTGATTGCGCTTGTTTCAAAATGTGGTTTTGTAAATGTTAAGCCAGTTGCAAATATCACTCAGATTGTCATGAAGGCTTTGCAGGATTTAACAATTATGATTTTTCAAAATAGAATGAGATTGTCTGCATATTGTATGACAAGACATTTGGAGCTCATTAGTGAATACATTGAAGGAAGACATTGTAAGTTGGTAGACTCCTTCATATGGGGTTGAGAGGGTGGCCTAATGGTTAAGGTGTTTGCCTTACAAACACAAGGTGCAGGATTTGAGTCTCACAAGGGATAATTGGCTAGGCTTAAAATGGCTTGCAAGGGCAGTTAGCTTAGTATGAACCTATATGGCTTGCCTTATTCTAATTTGGTTCTTCTTAGCAAACCTGTGTAAGTTTTACCTGTAATATAATTATGGAAGAATTTGAAAGGGCCTTCATCTAAAAAACACTTCATATAGACTGGCAGAAAGAAGTACATGTTAATAGCCACTAAAGATCTACCTATATCGATAAAAATTGTAGAGGTGAATAAGTCTTTACCTATGCTGGTATAAATTCAGTCAGTGACAGTGTATATTGTTGCTTCAGTAATGTATCCATTATGGAAAATGTTGGAAGTGAACAAAAACTCTGTATCTGGAAGTGTTCTAAGTATTGACCATATACCAATCTCTTGAAGATTTTAGCAAGAAGACTTAAACTAGAAATGAGCTGAAAGTCACTGATGGTGCCTGAAGGGCAAAAGACTTTAGGCAGAGCAGTGATAGTTGCATGTTTAACCTGTGAAAGGATGATATTAGCTGAAATTAAAAGTATGTTAATAGTGTAATCCATTTGTGAATTATGAAAATGGCTATTCTATGAAAAAATGAGCAAATATCTTCTTTAAGCGAAGACTGGTGGTGTAACTTTTTTAAGTAGTGTGGGAGATAGTTTTAACTGAAATGGCCTTGAAATTCGAAATATAAAAATGCAGGAGTTAAGTGCTTTCAGTTGTGAGTTTTCATTATTGGAATAAGTAAGAAGAAATGAAGAAGCTAATATATGGCAAATGTGCTACAATTTATTTATTTATTTATTAATTGACATTTGTTAACCGGGTTTGTCCAACTGGACTTGTGGCCCATTTTCAGTGGAGACCCGAGGAGAAAAGCTCCAGTAATACATTTTAAAACAAGTACAATTTTAAACAATATTGATATAATAGCAGTTATAGCAAAACGATTCACATATGTTGGGATACATGCATAAAGTTAAAGTTGCATCGAAAAGAAGCTAACAATTTTACATTGATATAGTTCAATAGGTCAACAATGAACATTTTTTGTTTGTATAAAATTGTGCAAATGAATAGTAGGCACATTGGAGAGAGAGGTGTAATGAGGTACTAAGTATGGTCCTTTTGAGGGTACATAAAGGGAAGGAAGACTAGGTAGGGTCATGGCAAGGGCAGGTTCTGGAATTGAGAAAATAAGCTTTTAGTTCATTTTTAAAGTGTGAAGTGTGAGAGATTGAACGTAAGTCAAGGGGATGTTTGTTCCAAGCATGGGCAAGGGAGCGTTTGTAGAGTAGTTTGCCTACTGACCTTTTTGGGTAGTAGATATCAAGTAATTGTTGGTTAGAAGTACGGAGGGTCCAGGATGGGATGTAGATGGAGACTAAGGGAGATAGAGATGGACAGAAGGAGGGTTTATAAAGAATAGAGTATAGCATATGAAATTGATAAGATCGCAGAAACTGGGGAAGTTCAAGCCATTGAAGAGAGTTTAAAGAAATGCAGTGGTGTGAGTTGTATGGGGAGTTAGTAATGAATCTGGCTATTTTATGGTAAATCTGTTGCAGTTTGTTTAGAGTGGAGGCCTGGATACTGGTAAGAACTGGGGCAGCGTATAAGAGGGAGGGGAGGAGGAGTGCCTGGCCCAGGTTAAGTCTAGATTCAGGGGTTAGGAATTTTTTGTTCCGCTATAGCAGACCTAGTTTCTGGTTTGTTTTTTTTATACATTGGAGTATGTGTAGGTTGAACTTGAGTTTGTCATCGATAATGACCCCTAGGAGTTTTGTGTGGGTGTCAGGTTGGATATTTGTATTGTTAGAAGATGTAATAAAAAAGGAGGTTTTGTGATGAGAAAGAGAATGGGGAAGGAAAAGTAGGAGTTTGGTCTATTTAGGATTTAGGATCAATAGGTTGTGAGAGAGCCATTGTTCAGTGGATAGTAGGGCCTGTTGGGTCAGGGAGTGTGGTTCAGGAATGTTATTTGAGATGGATATAAGTGTGGAGTCTTCGGCATACTGAATAAGGGAGGATTATTTGCATGAGGTGTAAAGATCATTGGTGAAGATGTTAAACAAAAGGGGTCCCAAAGATGGAGCCTTGAGGAACACCAGTGGAGATGGGAAGGAAAGGTGAGGAGGATGAAAGTCATTTGACAGATTGTTCCCTGTCAGATAGGTAACTATTAAACCAGGCAAGTGCGGAGGAGGATAGGTGGAGATTTGTGAGTTTGGATAGTAGTAGAGTATGAGAGACAGTATTGAAGGCTTTGGAGAGATCTAGGAAGAGACAAGAAATGAGTTTATTGTTGTCTAGGGCCTCTGCAATGATATGAGTGAAGGAGAGGAGGGCAGTGGTGGGGCTGTGGTGAGGACAAAATCCATGTTGGGTAGGGGTAAAGAAGAAACATTGTAGGATGCACTTTTTTGTAAATGCTGAATAAGCAGATCCTCTGAAATCTTTAACAGTCTTCCCTGTGTTCTTAGAATGTCATGCTAGAAGGGATTACTTATATCTGAGGAAGATTGAATTGATGACTTTTATTGCTAACCTTCATTCTCTTCTAAGTTTAAGATCATCCTCAGTCATCATCAGCACCATTTTCCCCTTTTTCTCTGCATGAGGTGGGGTGTAGCATCAACTGTTGCCACTTCTGTTTAATTAGTGTCATTTTCCTACCATATTCAATAGTCATGACTGACTGTTGCAGGTTTCATCTCATGAAATTCATCCATCTTTTGCCTTTTTCCTGTCTCTCCCAAAGCTTCTTTGCCAGATCATCTTCTGTATTCCTGCAGATATGACTGAACCACTGTTTTGTTCTTCTTGACTTTCTCTGCAACTGAGGATACGTTGGCCTCCGCTCTGATGTCCTAATTTCTTCATCTGTCCCACAATGTGCATCTTACCACCTGTCTTGGAAACTTATTTTCCATCACCTCAAGCTTCTTCATCTGCAATGTCTTCACTGCCCAGGTTTCAATGCTATACAGAAGCACTGCTCCCACCACTGTTTTGTACACCTTATTTTTCAGCTTCTTTGAAATTCTTCTGTATTGCACTACCCCTAACAGTCTGCGTCAGTTGGTACAGCATCTTTAATTTTAGTATGGACCTTCTCATTCAGACTTCCCTTCACCTCAACCACCTCTCCCAGTTATTTGGCACTGCTATCCTTTTTCACTATTTTGTTTTCTATCTCAGTTTCAGCTTTTTCTGATTTCTCCCATTTGTTTCAATGACAACTGTTATATCTGTTCTCACTTTCATCACACATGCCTTCAGTTTTGCATTCCAGTCCAAAATTATTAGCTGAAGTTCCTGTTCAGAGACTACTTGTAGTGTCATATTATCCCCACATACAGCAGATTTGTTGATCTGTCCCCTCCAACCTGTTTGCTAATGTAGTCCATCCTTAGTGTGAGCAGCAGTGGAACTGAAAACTAATGCAAGTCCACTCCCACTAGGAATCCCTCTGTGAGTTCAAACACCATTTATATTTATATCACTGGGTTCTTCTACATAGTCTGAACTAACTCTAACAATGTTTCTGGCACTTTGAAACATCAATGGACTGCCCAAATCATCTTTCTTAAGACTTTGTCATAGACGTTCTGAAGGCCTAGGAATGCCCAGTTGGACTCTTTCCTCATCTCTAGCTTCTTTTTCACTATCAGCCTCACTGCAAACATTGGTTCAGTTGTGCTGCATCCTATTCTAAATCCAGACTGCCCACCACCCATCTTACATTCTTCTGTTCTATGTGTTCATTTATCATTCACCCTCTCCAGACTTTCATGCAGTTTGACAGTAGTTTGATAACTTTGTACTGCCTACAGCTATGTGACCACTTTGGTCTTGTACATTAGCACTAGAAAGTTAATTCTCCAGACATCTGGGATACACCTTTCTCTTAATACTATGATGAGTGCCCTTAGGAGCTATGTCACCCCCAAACTCTCCCAACATCTTGATTTACATCTGCTGTGACTTCATCTGAGCCTGCTTCATTCCCCTACTATACTTTCCTTAGTTCTGTTATTACTTCTTCAAGGGTTTATTCATTGTGGGATGTACATGGGATTGTACATCTTCTCTGAGATTTTCTTAATTTAGAAGCTGCTAGAAATATTCCTCCAGTCCATCTTTGATGTCCTCTAGAGTGGAGAGCAGACTGTTGCTGGTATCCCTTATGAATGGTGTCTGATCTTTCTGTCATTGCCTTGTAACCTGATAGTTTATTTATGCAGTCTGCTGAGTCATTTAACAGAAGCTGGTAGCAGTCCTCTGATACCTTCTTCTTTGCCATTGCTACTGTTCTCTTAGCCTCTTGGTTATCCATCCTGTATTTCGTCTTAGCGTGGTCCATCTTTTCTATCTCGGATTTCTGCCTGCATTCCTTCTTTCTTTTGATAACTTTGTAGTCGTCTACAGTCCATCACTAACTATGCGTGTGTATCTTATTCCCATACCTGACTCAGTCACATATCCGCTCAATAGTTTTTGCATAAGCTGTTTTGAGACACTGGCATTCTTCCTCAACTCCTCCTATTTTTCTTCGTCCTGAGATGCTAGAGTCATGAGAATTTCCTTGAACTCCTGTGTTTTTGGCCCAGTCAGCTTTCAGTCTTCATCCTAGCCTCAGTAACCTTAGAGCATTCTCTGACAACTGCTTGAACATGATTGTGGAAACCAGTACTTTCACTAAGGATGGCATTGCAATCTGTGATTGTACCCCAATGCACCCATGAGGACCCAGGCAGTCCTCATATCCTATTCTGTTTATCTCATTATGAATATTCATGTCCCCACAGATTCATTTTATCGTACTTTATCTAGTATGTAGCAAATACATCATGTTCATTTTTGTTATCATTAATCAATATGACCAAGTCACCTAGAGCAATTTTCACCCCACCATGTAAATAGCCCTGACATGGTGCATAATCTGGGAACTATGTGCTCCTGTCTAAAGGATACTCATATCTAGAGAATACTGTGCACCACAGTTGATGCCTAAAGTGAGTCTCCTCATAATCATTACCTAAAATGTGTGCTGCTGCCCACAATGCCCTTCAGTTTTGGGTGCACTCTGTTGGCATACCTCTGAATCTCATCCAGGACATGGGAGGTTTGGATATGAAATTAGTACATTCCATCCCTGAGGAGAAACACCCAGCACATTTTTGGGAGATGGGATGAACACCACACAGATACAAGAAGAACATGTCAACTCCACACAGCCAGTGACCAGAGAACAAGATGAAACCCTGTACCTTGTGTCTGTGAAGAGAGGTGGACCTTTTTCCTTGTGGTTGTTGAAAGGTTATTTAATGACAGTCTTGAGATTGCTGGTGCTGCTGGATGCAGCTTCTGCTTGCTAAATCAAAGTCTGATTAATGCACTGAACTTTGCAGACTATTAACCTTTTCAGCACCGTATATTAACTTTTGCATAGCTACTAACAAAATAACTTGTCTATATAACAGACAACACGTACGATAATGTCACAGTTTACAGTTTTTAATGTCTCAGATTAACCTTCTCAGGCAGCATGAATGATGCCCTCCAGTATACAGATCTAACAAGAAATCAGATCTAACATCATACACTTTCAATGTTCTTTATATACATTTTTCTGTATCATCCAGATCTTGTCCATGAAACAGTCTGTCGTTGGTAATACCTTTGGAATTCTTGTGATGTCATGCAGTCTGTTGTTAAGCTACTTTGTGTTCTGTTTCAAGGTGAATAAACTTTTATAGAGTCTTTTCTATTGTGAATGTATGAAAGTAGTCTTCCCAAACTCCCTGCAGCTGGTCGTATCTGTTTTCCTTGAAGCTTGTACCAAGTACCAGACATTTTGTAATACATTCAGTTGTATGAAATTCCTGCTTATCAGCTAAAAGCAGTTTAACTCTTTAATGTATACATGCTAACAAACAGAAATGTACCTGCATCTAAGAGACTATATTTAGCTACATACATTCTAGCAAAGAGAAGTGTACATGCACTGTTATATTTTATTCTATTAAACAGAAGTGTGCATGTACTCTTATATATCTAAATATTTATAACAGTTGTGAGTGAAGACTTTAGTATTATGTCAACCATGTCTCCCCTAAGTGTAGGAGTTTCACTGAAGCTATACAAATAATTTGATGTTTTCCATTTTCCTAAGTGTAGTATATATTTGTGAATCTTCTTAAGGCACGGTAGTGCAAGTTCAGAGTGAAACAAAAAAGTGAAATGGAAATGCAACTCAGATGTTGCCCACAGCGCCAGTCATGTAGAGCGAGTTTCCTTATACAGAGGTAATGCGACTGCCAACTCCAACTCCACCAGCAAACACGCACGCACACACACACACACACACACACACACACACACACACACACACACACACACACACACACACACACACACTTAAACTTGCTGCACGACTATGTTTAAGTTCCTAGAGTATGCACAAATCATAGATTCCCTTTTGTTACAGAAGTCTTTTCCCTTTACAATAATTTTCCCAGAAAGTGTCAGTTCATTTAGTGTGATTCATTCATTCCTGCTTGTCCCACAGTTACAATAAGGCAAAGCAGTAAGCCACTGGCCAACAAATGGATGGATACATTGCACATCTTTTAACAATGAATCCCCAGCCCCTGAGTGGCAGTATAATCTGGTGAATATATAGTTGGAGGACTAAGTTCCCATCACATAAATGCTGCTGAAAGAAGCACTTTTGAAAAAGCTGTAGTGTTAGCTGTTCCTCTTAAAGAATGAGATCTCATAGATCATACAATGGCTTCTTTGTTTCATCGTAAAATACATAATCAACAATTGCTAGCCATTTGAAAACTGCTTCCATACTGAAGCATCTAATTTACTCAGGGTAAAACAAACAACTGATCGTGTTCTTTACTCCTGCTGATGCAGAATTCTTCTGAGATTGTTATAATGGAACAGGCAGTCCCAAAATTATGAGGCTGGTCATAAATGGAAAGAAGCCGACTCTTCTTTTTCAGCATGGTCTTTAACAATTTTCTGAATGAAGGGTTAGCAGCAGCAGCTACTCCTGTGAAAAACTGAGCAAGGAGGAGATGACATCAGAACCTTTAACTATAAATCTCTTCTGGCTGTAGTAAGAGTCACTAAAAATAGTATCATTGTAAGATACTTAAGAATTGTTCAGCTACACTGGTTCAAAAGGGGCTTTGGTAATTTTTCTAGAACAAAGCCGACATCCCACTTCAGAACTCGAGATGTCCCAGGATGTCTAAAATATAAGATTTCTTTAATAAGTTGTAATGTAGGAAGAGATGATTAAAAAGCTAGCTCCCAATACAGACATGCTGTCAAAGCCAAAAGATGTACCTTAACATACAAATGTGACAAGATTCTGATCAAGAATGGTACTGAATACCTCACTGTAGCAAATAAACCTGATCTACATTCAAACATTCTTGCTGGCACGAGTGAATGACCCTTTCTCATTCAGACAAAGAGTGTTAGATTTAGTAGTTTACTTCACTTCCTTCGTTAAGAAGCTTTACCACTTTCTCTTAAAAAGACCCTTAGGTGAGACTAAACCATTTTGTATGACATTTCACTTTATTCCACATAAACCCCTTGGCCTCAACTCTCTGCATCACTCATTGACCTCTCTACTCCTGTAGCCCCTATACCTTTGCAAATTATTTGTAGAATTTCATTAACTATTCTGCAACAACCTCAATTTCAGCAATCTTTCCCCTACACTAATTCTTACTGTACATAACTTTATTTCTTTCATTCTAACCTTCAGCTTATAATTCATTAACTTGCCTCTCCTTCTTTACCATTAACTACCATTTATTCACAGTACTTCACAAATTTTAATTATATCCCTTCCTCCCATTTTTTAATAATCTCCTCATCCTCCATTCTACAAATGCCAACCTTGCCATCTACAACTAATTCAACTTCTTCCATACATACATCTAAGTCCTCCTCTCTTCCACACTTCCCATTCCTCTGTATATAGAAAGAAGCAGATCATATGTATGCCTGCTCCACTATCTCCACAACTCCAGCAAATTCCTTCTCAAATGCCCTGTGAACTGATAAATCCAGAAGAGGTTCTCTAACAGCTGTAAACCATTTAAGCAAAAATAAAGTTAGTTAAAGTGTTTAGGTTTGATGCCTGTAGACACCCTTTCCATTTCTGTTGAGCGATACCTTCCTGCAGATTTTTTCTCATTTCTGTTAACCTGGCTGTTAGTTTCTCCTGGGGATTTGAATTCCTTATAGTAGAAAAAATATCTGTTTGGGGGAGAGGACTTTTCAATAAGTCTTACTTAAGTAAAAATCTTCTTTATGATTAGAAAAATATTTAATCTAATAGTTAAAAGAGGTTGCAAACAATATGAAAATCTAATAGCTAAAAGAGATTGCAAACAATATGAAAATATTTTTTTCCAGTAACAATCAATGAGTATTGGAAAGAGAGACAATAATAAAATAGGATTTCCAATTAATTATCACAGTGTAAGAGACAGTTTGAAAAACTCACCAATGCCATAAAGGCTCTTGCTCATAAAGTATATCCAATAAATATAGTGTATCCAAAAATACCCAAAATGTAACTATTAAATAGAAGCTGCCTAAAAGTTCACATTTATGCAAAGAAAGTAGCCAGATCCTCAGGTTTAGTTCAGAAGATGGAATTTTAAAATAAGGAATTCATATGCTTGAGAGCATATGACTAAACGTTGAACTGTTTTTAATGAGATTGTGCTGCATTAGGGATCAGGGGAAAGTGTCATTTTCCACAGTGTGGTGTGATCTAAGAGTACATATATGGGGTATAGAGGTTGTGGGGGGGGGGCTTAAACACTGTCTTGTTTCCTCGTTTTTTTCAACTTATTAAAATGTCTATCATATGATCTCAACCATATGAATTTAGACATTTTAATAATTTGATCATCTGAACTAGAGCCCAAACCTTCACAGGTAAAGAGAGATATCGGAGGTAATTTTACTGATATGGTATTCTGTCCTCAAAGATCTAGCCTAACAATACATATACATACTGACAACTCTTGAGAGTGGTGATTGTGATAGTAAATTATATCATTTGGGTAGATTCTCAGGCAGTACATTAGCTTTTCTGTGGGAGACAGAGGCATGATAAATTGTCATCCATATTGGCAGTAGCACCAGCACAGAGGATAAACACTGTTAGTACATGCATATAGAAATATTGTGTAAAGAAGTCTACTGGTACAGTAAGTTAAAGTAATGCCTACTATGAAATTACTCAAGCAAAATTATTATTTTTTCCTTAAAAATATAATAAGGGTGGTGGGTTTCCAAAACTTAGACACACAGAAGAATAAATAACTTTTTTGTTCAAAGTGATAGATCAGGTAGTGTTTGATGAAAAAGGTGGACCACATCAGTTACTGTTAGAGAAACGTGAACTTGTTTGGCAGCTTAGGCTGAATTCCTACATTCCCCCTGGTTTAAATGAGGTCACATCTTTGACTTGTATTTTGAAGTTGAGAAGTCTATTGAGGTGACACACACAGTATTTCATTTCCTGTTAGCAAAAGGTAGCAACTGTTTCAGTTTATTTCTGTTTTTCGTTTTGAGTTCCTTTGCACACTTTTTTAGTCTAGTATTAAAAATGTGTTTTTAAAAAAAAATTTTTACATTTTTAGAACACAGATCCTCTAAGGTCTTAGAACATAGTTTACTGTATGTATTTGTACTTTTAGGTATTTGATACCCTGTCCATAGTTATTGACATTTTTGCTTCAGACAGTGTCACCTCTTGGTGTTGTGATAGTAGTCTGTTGTTATATTTGTACTAATTTTATACTTATTATTATTTTTTTTTCTCCTTACACTCCAAGTATATTTTAAACTATGTTTTCCTACATTTATGCTTTTCATTCAGTATTTCTTTACTTTATGTTAGAGTACAGTTTTGCATTTTGTTTTTTCTAAAATGAAAGTTTTAAACAGAAGTTTTAAATGAATGACCTTATTTTGCTGACATGAGCATTTTTAACATAAGGAAAAGGTTTTTGATGCAGAACACTTTTAAATATTTAATTATGTAACTTAATTATTTAACTTAGTATTCAATTAGTTAATTGAATGGCAGCTGAATTCAAATACAGTGCTTTGCTTTGGTGCTTTTTTTCATTTTAAAACTGTGTATGAAGTTTTTTCTTTTGTCTGATGAAGTCTTCCAAAGGTGGAAGACGAAAAACGCTTCACATTAAACGTTTTTGGAGTTATTCTAGCCAGATCAGAGCCTGTGTTGTTTTTTCGTTTTGGAGAGTTTGTTGTTGCAGTTATTTTCATATTTAGTTAGGGGGATGGGGGTGAATCCCCCCATATGGGTGGGTTTACTTTTGGTCTTTTTTTTTTTTTGCTATGTACAAGCGGTTACTTACCTCAAGTCGAAAGTTGGTGTTCTGGATGTCAGTCTTCTAGTTTGTCAGTCTTGTCATCTCAGCGAAGTGAAAGTCAGTTATGTGGCCATTTGGGTAAGTGAAGTAGATATAATTAAACACACCAATTAGCTAATTACAACCTAATTTGAGATGAGGAATTAATGACAATGTTGTTTTATTTTTAAGCATTAGCAAGTGTACTGCGACTTCAGCGGCCGCGGTGGTGCAGCGGTTAGCATTGCAGCCTCACAGCAAGAGGTTCTCTGGTTCAGTCCTCAACTGGTGTGCCTTCTGAGCAGAGTCTGCATGCCCTCCCTGTGGTCACATGGGTTTCCTCTGGGTGCTCCAGTTTCCTCGCAAATCTCAAAGACATGCTGTAGATGGATTGGACACTCTAAATTGGCCCTAGGCATGAGTGCGTGCATGTGTGTGCCTTCTGTGGAAGGTTGGGTGCTGGGCTGGCAATTCGACACCATAAAACTCCATTGCCAATCATGAGCGGACAGGTGATCCGCTGTGGCAACCCTTAACCAGGAAAAGTTGAAAGAAGAAGAAGTGTACTGTGACTTCTCACCTCATATTAGAAGCTACTTTATAAAGTAGCTATAGCATTTCAGTACTTTATTCCACAAATTCAGTGTCCATTATAGCATCCCAAACAGCCCATTTGCTTACCAATTGTTAATAAACAATTTTAGTTCATTTGTACATTTAATTAACTTTTGCAGAAAAGCAGAGCCCAGCAAAGCTTTATATGGTGGACTAATACTTTACCCTGTTTAAGTATTTTTCGCTTAGCTCTGCTAGAAGTATTGAATATTTTTACCCTTTAAAACACTTTACATTGTACTATATATTTGCCTAACTACTTAGCTCATTGCACTACTATTAATAGTTGATATTTTACCCTGTTTAATAATTTCTGTTTAATATATATGTTTTTTCTGCTACTCCAACTATGAAGCTGTTTTTCTCCTAAACTTTGCTTTCCTGTTTAAACTCCTCTCTCCTTACCCCCACCTTTAACCCATGACATTTATTCTCTTTCTTTTTCTTTACATTTTTAAGTTCCCTCCACATTGCAACTGCATTTCCCTACACCAGTGACCCTTGCTATGTTTGGGAACGGCCATCCATAACAATCTATAAAACTACAAAAGAAGAGATTAAAGCATATGTCCTAGCACATATTGTTTCAGATATTTCTCTTACATTCAATCTCTGTGGGATGCACACTAACAGGAGTTCTGTAATCCCACCCCCACTCTCTGTTATATGTTCTTCCCTATCTCACGCTGGGCTTTCTCCTTGTTGTAAAATATGTTTCTGCCTCACCTAAAAGTATTTAAGAACACTTCTTTGTGTAAATTTGGACCATGATAGGTTTTAAACCTGTCTCAGTACTTTGCCTGTACCCATCTATGACAGGCTCATAGAAACTGATTGTTTTTTGCTGATCTACTGCCAACCTTGTGGTGTGACCTGCTCTGTTTCCCCCACACTACTCTTAGGCACACTCAGCTCACCTGCTGTCACTACACTAGGGCTCACTCCACTCCCCTACCCTACCCCCATTTCCACCCACCCCTTCTTTCATTTCATTTATACCCAACCTCTTTTATGTCACACCAGCATCTACTTACATCAACCAATCACTTTCCAAGATAAAACCAGACCTTGTACTACTCTTACAACCATCCATACCAATCACACCTCAATTAATTAACTTATCCCTTTCTGCCATCCCATACAATCAAACAATAACTAATTCATAGACCCTCTGCCCACCCCCTTTTTCCTACAGTCCATAGAAAACTATCATACCCCTTCCTACCTTTTACAACAGCCTTTAACTAAAAGTTGAACTTCCTACCTCCTACAAAAGTCTTTATTTCAAACCAGAATGTACTCCTAGCTCAGTAAAACATTATGTATCTCCTATTGACTACACTCATAATATCCCTCCCCATAGCAGCCATCTTTACCACCTATCAACAGTCCCTTAGCTGGAATCTAAAGTCTAAGTCTCCCACCAAACCTAATTATCTACAACCTCGCTCGGAATTCAGTCACATCTCACCTGTCATGTTCAGTCTTTCCATTGTAGATCTAGTCCCATTTAAAATCTATGACTACAACACCAAAGGACAGATTAGTGTACAATACAACCTATTTATTTCCAAATACATGGTAACTCTTGTTAATCTAGCATCTCAACTGATACTCAGTGGGGACATCCATTCAAATCCAGGCCCCACATTAACACCCCAATCCCCTTCAATCTCAAGCACACATCACCTGAACTCCATAAGAAGACATACAGACCTGCTAGTTCTTACCACTAACATTAGAAGTTTGTTGAACAAAATTGAAGAACTCCACGTTACTCTATGCCCCAGACTTAGTACTCCTTACAGTAACATGGCTTAAGCCACATAACAATGATAACAAAATACTTCCATCTGGGCACAATATAATTAGCACAGACAGAAAATCTAAGAGAGGAGGAGGTACAGTTGCCCTTCTCTTCAAAAATAACCTTGCAGTCAACCTTATTAACAAGGACATCCCTAAATCTAATGTCGAGACTCTTTTTACCAAGGTAAAAATTAACCAACTAAAACATATGAACCTACTAGGTGTATATATATATATATATATATATATATATATATATATATATATATATATATATATATACATATATATATATATATATATATATACATATATATATATATATATATATATATATATATACCTCCTAGGGGCAATACCATTGGAGCCATAACACACTGGGCATCCCTATCCCTCCTTCAGGAAATACTCATCTTAGGGGAGTTTAATTTAGACTGGTCCTCCCTCAACTCATTCCTTCCCTCCAACCATATTAATCTCTATGGTTTCAAGTAGCTAATACAAACTCCCACCTGAACAGATACATCTACAAAGAGTCAGTACTTGACTGGATCCTTACTAATTGTCCTCTTCAGCACAACATACATTACCCAACACTCTAAGTGATCATCTCCCCACCTTTCTATTAAGACAACACATTAAACCTGCAAAAAGCATCCTTCCAACAAATTCACTACACTAAAAACTTCAAATCAGAAGATTTTATAACAGCCTTAAATGTATGCAACTAGTCTCCACTTACCTGCCTTCCACTGGACATGGCAGTGGACCACTTCAGCTCCACCTTTCTAGATATACTTAGTCAGCTAGCACCTTCTAGAACTATTAGAACCAAATTCAACTATGCCCCCTGGCTCACCAAAGCCACTCGTCTACTTCTGAAAGAAAGAGATAAGGTCTGGGACATCCGGCGTAATAATAAAACTAACTCAAACAGACAATTATTTATTGAACTAAGAAATAAAGTAAAAAGACAAATAAGGAGTACCTATTACTCTGACATCCACACTAAGTACAACTCAAACCCACAGAAATTCTGGGCAGCTATTAACAAAATTCTACAACCAGGTAAAACTAGTATGCTACACCCAAACACAAACAATACCACAATCAGCATAGCAACTCAATTCAATGACTACTTCTCCAACTCCATTCTTAAATTGATTACCTATTCTTGCCCCACTAGTCTCCCAGATCTACATAATCCCCCAAACAACCAGAAACTCTTTTCATTCAAACCAGTCCCAACCAGTCTCGTCTGTAAACACCTGCCCAAACTAAAATCTGCTTCCCTCACAGTAGACAAACTCCCACTTGAATACCTCAGATCGCAACCAAAGCCATAGCATATTCTGTTTCCATTTTAATAATAGATCCATTGCTGAGCAATCAGAACCTTCTGTCTGGAAAATCTCTCACATAATCCCTTGCATAAAGATGGTACCTCAACTGAATTTTCCAGTTACCGACCAATAGCCGTACTCTGTCCATTGTCAAAAATATTTGAAAAATGTACTCACTCCCAGATAATAAAGTACTTCTTATCTAACAACCTCCTTGCAAAACCCAACATGGACCCCACCCATGCCATAACAGTACCACTGCCATCATCAGTTTTAGTAATATTGTCAGTCAGCAATACAACCTAGACAATCTTGTCTCAACTGTCTTTCTAGACCTATCTAAAGCATTGGATACAGTCTCTAACAATACACTTCTAACTGTCCTTTCTGAACTTAATCTTGATAAATCCACCCTGCTCTGGTTTAAAGACTATCTTTCCAGCCACCAGCAGGCCATTAAATGGATGGACTCTTAATCTTCCCTCCTCCAAATTACCCTAGGAGTACCACAAGGATCTATACTTGGACCACTGCTTTTCACCATTTTACCAAACAACCTACATACAGTCACTCATCAAGCAAGCTTGGTATAATATGTTGATAATGCCACACTAATCTGTGCAGCTCTCTCTCCAAATTCTTCAAGAAAACCCCCCCAGAAATTATTCACCACCATAGAAACCAGGCTGTCAAACTCCCAGCTTATTCTAAATCCTAAAAAAAAAACTCATTTTATTCTATCGCTCCAAGGCTACTGACCCCACCCCCTTTTAAAATATCTTCAAAGGACAACACCCTCATCACTCCAGTGCCACAAACCAAGCTGTTAGGAGCAATCATTGACCAAAATCTGTAATTCGATAAACATATAGCCCACACCATAGCTAAAGTTCATAAAACACTGAACACCCTTTATCGAAGCTAAAACTACCTGACCACTGACAGTAATGCCACCATAGCTAGAACTCACCTACTCTACACATTACAATATCCATCCCTTGTTCTAACCAACCTAAACAAAGGTGACTTAAATAAATTAACCACTTGCCATAAAAAAAGCAAAATTCATTACCAGCTCCTCCTAGTGATCCCATTCTTCGACAATTACTGTATGCATTTAAAAACTGCAGAAGAGCCAGAATCTATCCCAGCACTTATTTATGATAAGGCATAGAAGATATCTCTGGATATGATACCACTTTACCACAAGCAGTATAGAACATCACCAATTCACCTAAATGTAACACGGGAGGAAGCCAGAGCACTTGGCAAAAACTCACAAGGACACAAGGAGAACGGTGAAGTAAAAATGCTACAGTAATGATAAACTGTGTGTTTAACTGTCAACGTAACCTACTATATTTAAATGTAATAATCCTTTTGCATTGTTAATATAGTATTTAGTAGGCATAAAGCTAGATTAACAAATGTACAGCAAATACACCAAAATTTGAGTGAGTCTATTAAAACATTCTGTGGCCTTACCAACATTTACCTAAAGAGCTATTTTTGAACATAGATAATAACATTCTTTGTATTGAATTAAACTCAAGCCGGGCAAAGACTCGAGTAACAAGTGAAAATGCTCCCAAGTATAATACATGTAAGGAGAATGGCAAATCCATCTTTTGTAGTCTAGCTCAACAACAAAAGGTCTACCTTAAAATGTAACAGGCATTTAGCATCTAAGCAAACTACTCTGTGTTAGACTATTAAATAGCCATGGTGAAGACCATTTGCATAATACAACAAATTATTAAAAGTTGGTATTATATGAGGTTTTATAAAGTTATTTGAATCAACTCAACAGATTTAAATATCCCATTTACATGCAGCATCATTACAAGCTATTGATACTCCATTTATGGTTAGGAAAGTCAATAAAAAGTAGGCAAAAAGGAGTCATAAAACTCTGAAGAAAGCACCAAAGGTAATGGATGTATAGTAAAGTCTCATGTAGGCACCCCTTTAAGTTTAAATCTCAGCATGGGCCAAGGTTTTCACTGGCAAGTAGAATGCAAGAAGAGGAGGGGGGTCTCACTTGTTGTAATCACTCAAATAAGGCAAATAGAAGCTTAATTTCCAATTAGGCAATATAAATAGTCAAGAAATGAAAAAGAAGAAACAAAATCCAAACTAGCTTTGATAAAACCAGATAAGCAGCAAGAGAGAATCAGTCTCACTGCATATATTTTATCCATTAGTTCTTTATATCTGTTACCCTAGATAGTAATCACTGTAGTCCCTCTTTGTGAAAACAGTATAGACACCACTCTTATTTTTCCCTCTGTTAAACAGTTCTTTGGCTAAGGCTTTTTAAGTCATCTGGCCATTTGTTTATTAACCTTGATGGTGACTGATTTAAAGTGAACAGTGAGTGAATTTTATAATCCTAGACTGCAGTATCCTGTCTAGGTTTACTGCAGACATCAGTTTTGATATCTGTGATACTATTTGAAGTCAGATTCAGAGGTCCTACTGAGAACACAGCAGAACCATATGTCCTTTAGTACACAGCCTTCAAACATACTCCAAGTATTAAGGACACTTTGAGATGTAGTTTGTGATTTACTTATTTAAATGCTTCTAAGACAAGGGGATTATAAAGGATATACAGTAGAATTTAAAATGACTCATGATTTATTTTTTTACTTCTACTGGAATAAAACAATATTTTGTCAGAAATTTGCAGAATAAAAAAAATTACAAAATCAGTCCAATGGCCAGTGAACACCTGGGTAAAATTCATGAAAAGGTGTTGGACAGTGCAAATCAGCATAAGCCTCATATCCCAAACTGCACTATGCAATACTGTTCAAGGATTAACATTAAAATGCATCACTATAACTTCATGAACAGTATAGCACAGTGAGAAATGGACTTAACATTTCTTTCTTCATCTGCATTTCTCTGCCAGTCTTCCTCTTAGAAAAGTCAAGAAGGAGGCTTCCTCTCATATCCTAGTGAAATACTTGATTTTCAAGAAAGTACTGCATAATGAATTGCAGAGCTGTATATTACAGCAAATAGTGACGTAATGTGCATAGTCTCAGCAGGGTGACTTCTCTCCTGTCAGTATGCCATGAATTATTTTGCTAACAGAGTGCTGTAGCTTCATCCTCAGCAAAGTGCCTCCTTCCCATAGCTGTGGTATGCAGTCTTCATTGCATGTCACCATGATACACTGGGTTACACAAAGTACACATCACCATAGACGTTTGATGGTATGGAAACCAGCTGTGCAGTGCAGTAGCATATGAATAATCACTTGTGAGATGCTGTATTGCAGTCAGTATAACAAAGCATATTTATTTATTTTTATTTGACATTTTCTAACCGGGTTAATCCATCTGGGCATGTACCCTTTTTCAGCAGATGCCTGAGGGAAAAGCTCCAAAAATAACATTATACAGAAATTATATAAAATTAAACAAGAAATACAAAAAATTAGCTTCAAAGCAACAAGTCAAGCAGATTGACCATTTACAGAGCAGATATAAGAAAATAAATTAGTAGCATTTAACAAATTGTACTAGAAAGTGCTTCAAGGACAAAATTGAAGCAGGCAAGATATTTGAAGTATGAAAGATCTAATTTAAGTAGTGATTCAGTGTTATGGGTATCTGTCATAATTATAAACCAAGAAAGGATAGTACTAAGAAAAAGGGTTACAGTTAAAAAGAGAGTAAAGTTAAGCAAAGATGAAGGTGAAAGGAAAATGTGATTATGTGAACAGACAAAATAAAATAAGGATTAACTTAGTCAAGTATAAGAAAAAAGCGAAGAAAGGAAGGAGTAAGAGGATAAAGAAGGGAAAGGAAAAAATAAGTGTAGATAAGTGTAGCAGAGATTTGAAGAGTAAGGTAGAGAAAATAGTAAGTTAATATAGTATACAGATGTAATTCACTCAATTATGTCCTGTGAAATACTCCAGTATGCACAGAGGTTTTTTTACTGTAAATGCGACACTTTATGAGAATTAAACACTATCAAAACACATTCTTTGTCAGTGATAGTAATAATTCATCATCAAAAGTTTCTAGTTTAAAAATGTCCTGTTGTACTTTATTTTTGTTCAGATTTTGTAAAAGTGTTATGCTTGATAATTTGCTGGGACTGTTCTAATCACCAAGTTACTGAAGCAATTCAACATGACAAAGTGATTCAGGAATGTATAAAGCACATGTGTACATGTTGTACTCCCATTTGGCCTCAATTCCAATACTCTGGAATACAGCCATGATCACACACAAAAAATGTTATGGATTGTGATCGAGAAATGGTACTGAAATAGATTGAATACCTCACTGCAGCAAATCAACCTGATCTACATTCAAACATTCAGACATTCTTGCTGGTACGAGTGAATGAACGCTTCCCATTCAGACAAAGAGTATTAGCCTTAGTAGTTTGCTTCATTTTCTTCTTTAAAAAGCTTTACCACTTCCTCTTTAAAAGACCCTTGGGTGAGACTAAACCATTTTGTATCACATTTCACTTTATTCCAAGTCAACCCCTTGGCCTTAACTCTCTGTGTCACCCATTGACCTCTCTACTCCTGTAGCCCCTCTACTTTTGCATAATTATTTGCAGAATTTCATTAACTATTCTGCAACATCCTAAATTTCAGCAATTTTCCCCCTACACTAATTCTTACTGTACACAACTTTATTTCTTCCTTTCTAACCTTCAGCTTAAACCTCATGAACCTACCTTCCCTTCTCTACCATTAACAACCACTTATTTACAGAACTTCCCAAATTTTACTTATATCCCTTTCCTCCCATTTTTTTAATTCTTTGCTTTCCTCATCCTCCATTCTGCAAATGCCTGCCTTGTCGTCTACAGCTAATTTAACTCCTTCCATACATACATCTAAGTCCTCCTCTCTTCCACATTCCCATTCTTCTGCTTGTATATAGAGAGGAGCAGATCATAAGTATGCCTGCTCCACTATCTCCAGAACTCCAGTAAATTCCCTCTCCAGTGCTCTCTGAACTCAAAAATCCATAAGAGGTTCTCTAACAGCTGTAAACTATTTCAGATGTTAGTTTCTCCTGGGGATTCCAATTCCTTATAGTAGAAAATATTATCTTTTTGTGGGGGGGGTGGAGAGATTTGAATGAGTCTTACTTAAGTATAAAAATCTTCTTTATGATTAGAAAAATATTTAAATCTAATAGCTAAAAGAGATTGCAAACAATATCAAAATAGTTTTTCCAGTAACAATCAATGAGTATTGGAAAAGAGAGACAATAATAAAATAGGATTTCTAATTGATCATCACAGTATAAGAAACAGTTTGAAGAACTCACCAATGTCATAAAACCTCTTGCTGGTAAAGTATATCCAATAAATATAGTGTATCCAAAAAATATCCAAAATGTAACTATTAAATAGAAGCTGCCTAAAAATTCACATTCATTTATTTATATTATTTTATTTTACATTTGTTTAACGGGAGGTCCGACTGGACAGAGCTGTCCATTTTCAGCGGAGGCCCAGCGAGAAAGTCTCCTGAACAATTGCTAACATTCTACACATAAGATATTTACACATTCAGTTATAAAAATATAGCAGACAATAACATATGATCGCATAAAATATTTACATAAGCATAGTGGTTTAGACATACAATTAAAAGTATAACAGGCAATAACATTTAATTAGTGTTCATACAGTATGTTTAGTAGAGATAATCCTGAAGATGTACTGAAGATAAGACAAGAAAGGAAAAACTAAAAAAGGAAGAGAATATAGACAAGTTCATATGAGGTGCATTGACATTTTAAGGGAAGGCTTTTCAGCTTAGTCTAGGGGAGAGTTAGTGGGTATAGATGGGGCAATGTGGAGTAGGCGACAGTGAGCTGGTAAATAACATGTGATAATATACAGTGCATCTGTGGGAGTTTTAAAAATGAGGTTGGATAGTGGGTAGGGGAAAGGAGTTAGAATATGTCAGCCAGTTGCTAGGCAGTTACAAGTAACATGTGCTAACATATAGTGCACCTGTGGGAGTTTTAAAGAGGTTGGATAGTGGGTAGGGGAAAGGAGTTAGAATATGTCAGCCAGGTGCTAGACAGTTACAAGTAATGTGTGATAACATATAGTGCACCTGTGGGAGTTTTAAAGAGGTTGGATAGTGGGTAGGGGAAAGGAGTTAGAATATGTCAGCCAGGTGCTAGGCAGTTACAAGTAATGTGTGATAATATATAGTGCATCTGTGGGAGTTTTAAAGAGGTTGGATAGTGGGTAGGGGAAAGGAGTTAGAATATGTCAGCCAGGTGCTAGGCAGTTACATGTAACATGTGATAATATATAGTGCATCTGTGGGAGTTTTAAAGAGGTTGGATAGTGGGTGGGGGAAAGGAGTTAGAATATGTCAGCCAGGTGCTAGGCAGTTATGAGTAATGTGTGATAATATATAGTGCATCTGTGGGAGTTTTAAAAAGGAGGTTGGATAGTGGGTAGGGGAAAGGAGTTAGAATATGTCAGCCAGGTGCTAGGCAGTTATGAGTAATGTGTGATAATATATAGTGCATCTGTGGGAGTTTTAAAGAGGAGGTTGGATAGTGGGTAGGGGAAAGGAGTTAGAATATGTCAGCCAGGTGCTAGGCAGTTGCATGTCCAGGAGTTGTTTAGGTGAGAAATGGGCTGTTTTTTGAAGATGATTTTGTTAGGTTGTACCCTGATTTGTAGTTGTAGGGAGTTCCAAGTCTTGGCAATGTTGCTAGAATACAGGGAGTCACCAGAGCTGTAAGGGCTTTTGGAGATTGCGATTAGTGCCTTGTTAGTGGATCTAAGTTCTCGGTTATTGGAGTAGAGGATGATCAGGTCTTGTAAGGCTGGAGTTTTGCCAGGTTGGTACAGTATTTGGTGAGCTAGAAGAAGTTGGTGTAGAGCTAAGGTGTTAGGGGGTTCCAGCCAGGAAAGCTGTTTTAGGGCCTGACAGTGATGGATGCAGTAGGAGGAGTTTGTGGCAAATTTTGCTATTTTGTTGTAGCATACTGATAGCTTGATTAAATCACTCTTGTTTAGATTAATTAGGACAGGAGAAGCATACAGTAAGGTACAGAGAAGAAGGGTATGAGCTAGGGTAACTCTACTGTTGCTGGTTAGGAAGTTTTTATATCTGTAAAGAGTACCTAGTTTTTTGTTGATTTTGGTTATTGTATGAGCTATGTGTTTATCAAATTTCATATTATTGTCAATAATGAACCCTAGTAATTTGGTTTGTGTGAAGGGGGAGATAGGAGTATTATCTAATGCAGAAAAAGAGAATGGGGGAGTAGGTGCTGCTGCTTTGGAAGGATGAAAGAGCATAGGTTGGGTCTTTTTAAGATTTAGTATTAGCTGGGAGTTTAGCCCAAACAAAGAACACAACCTCAGGGTAAGGTACCACCTCACAAAAAAACTGTGTAAAAAATACCAAAGTAGGGAGGTAAATACACCACGGTGAATAAAGTAAACCAGATAAAAGTCATTGCATAAAATAATAATTCCCAAGGTAGAGGTAAAACAATCCTTTATTCGAATTAGTAAGTGCTTTCATGTCTTTCAGGATGCTTCATCAGACTTGAAATAAAACACCTAAATTCAAAACTGCTTAAATTGCAGTATTGCACCTATTAAAAGCTACATTCCTAACACGTGACAACTAAAAACAATATAATTGGTGCACAAACTAATTCAAAACAAAAAAACGATCATGTATAAAAATGATGAACCTCACCATGTTAAAAAACATAGCTCAAATACCAATATATAAAAAACATATATTCATATTGCATAAAACATTTCCATATAAAATAAAACAGCTATTACATATATTTATTTCATAGAATTAGCTAACAAACACCATGTATATATAAAGAAACAAATAGAACTAATGTCCAAATGGTCTATCTGCTAGAAAAGGCTTCAATGAAAACTTATCATTTTATTATCGCCCAAACTCACCTCATCTCCACACTATTGTATGCCTCTCCATCTTTTATCAACCTTTCAAGAGCTAACCTTCAAAAACTTAACACAGCATACCATAGTATTGCCAGGTTTGCCACAGGTTCCCCTTTCCGTACTCATCACTGTCTCAATCTAAAAAAACTCAATTGGCTAGAACTTCAGAACATAATACTTCTACAACAATTAGTCATCACTTATAAAATTCTACATTACCCATCCAACACACCCATACTTAACAACCTCATCACCCCTTATAAAATCTCACTTCCCTTCGCTCAGCCAATAAGCTTCTAGTAACTACTCTCAAATCCCACAATAAAGCAGGTGACTCCTTATTTGCCAACACTGTAGGATCATATTGGAACAAACTTCCCATACACCTGACCACCCTAGGCTCATCTCACCTTTTCAAAAAACAAACAAGAAACCACTTACAAACCCACTGGCTATGTCCATGCTCTAATCCTGACTGAGCTCAGCAATATATTCCCCTATTTCTAATTCCCCTTTTTTTCTCACTCATACTGGTTGTTCTCAACCTTTGATGGTTTCCCTATCCTAACCCACCTGCAATACTCTCTTTCACTTTTTGCTCCTACTAGATGCTATATCTACGCAATTTGTCATCTCTTCTTTTTCAAACTTTATGCAAATCCACTCTATTTTTATCTCGCTCCTATACTAGTGCTCTGGCAAAAGCTGTTCTATCCCAAATTGTAAATAGTGTACAGTTCATTTGACTCTCTATCTGCCAGCCTATTTCAATTCTTCTCCCTTACAAGTCAGTCGTATTATATTCAATTACTACTAAACAATGTTGCCTCTCCTTTGTTTTTTTCTTGTTATAATACTTCTGCTTTTCACTACACCAATAACAACTTTGTCCTTTATTTGCTTGTATGTATGACTGGTTCTGTGTTGAGTGTGATTTTGATTATTGTTCTTTTTATTGTAATTTACTAGTCTGTTAATGGAGCTTTTCTCCTCGGGCCTCTGCTGAAAATGGACAATGTATCCAGCCAGACTAGCCCGGTTAACAAATGTAAAATAAAATAAAAATAAATAAAATTATCATTGAGACCATGTCCTTTATCCGCTGCTAACTTGATGATCCATTTAGCTTCTTCCTTTTCAGTACTATTGCTGATATTTCCTAGTCTCTCAGTGGTATACATATGTCCTAAAACCATAAATCTAAAAGCATGCGTTGTGTCATATTGCAGAACATGATTAGCTAAAGCATTGCCCTCATTCTCTCTCTATGAATGGCATAAATATGCTCCCTAATCCATTCTCTCAGTGTTCTATTGGTCTTGCCAACATAAAAGCATTGGCATTTGTTACACAGAGCATGGTAAACCACATTTCTAGATTTACAATTAGCATAGTGGTTAAACTCATATCTAGCACCAGTATCCGGATGTTCTAAGACATTCGAGTTCATAATAAAACTACACTAATTACAATTATGGCAAGCATAAGTTCCCTTCCTTTGGGAGGTAGTCCTATTCCTCCCTTTCTTTTCATAGCAAAGCATCCTTTTTAGTGACTTAGTGTTTCTATAACTGATACCAGGGTTAGTACCTACCAAGCCCTTAATGCTTTCATCTAACTGTAAAATTCCCCAATGCTTTTTAATGACACCTACCACTGTACTATTATTATTAGTATAGGGAATAACTATCCTTCTCCTTTCATATCTATTTCTAATATGTTGATCATATACTGGATTACTCCTTTTGATATAGGGTAGTCCTGCTTGATCACGTTCAACTTCATGTAATGTTACAAGGTCTTTCCTATGATAACCTCTATCCATAAACTCCTGTTCCATCCCTACAATAGCATCAGAAAACACAGAATCATCACTTATTAGGCGAGAGTGGCATATAGCCTGATTCTTGACAATGTTCTTATGTATATGCGGTGAATGCATGCTATCTCTATGAGGGATGGCATTCCTCCTACAAGGTTTCCTATATACCTCTGTAATTAGAGTCTCATTATCCTTATGCAACTTAACATCCAAGAATTCAATCCTTGTCTGTGAACTCATACTAGTAAATGTCAGAAACATCGTGGTTCCATTTATATAATTAACAAATTCTTCCAAACTTTCCAAATCTCCCCCCAAATTAAAAAAAACATCATCTACAAACCGTCTATAGTATTTGATAAATTTAGAGTATGTCATATGTTCTAATATATATGTGACCTCCCAATATGCTAGCACTAAATTAGCATAAGAGTTGGCACATGAAGTGCCCACCGCTACACCTTTCGTCTGAAGATAGTAGCCACTATTGAAAGTAAGCACATTATTATTAAGAACTAATTCCAACAGCATGGTAATCCTCATAATCTGGTTATTGTTCAGGCCCTTACGTATCAAATATAACCTCAAAAAATGTATACCTACATCATTGGGTATACTTGTAAACAATGATGTTACATCTAGTGTCACCATATAATATCAACATTGTAGGGTGCTAACGTTTCCAAAAATTGTTGGGTATCATGTAAAATTGAGTCTGTGGAATTTACTATTGGTCTTAATTGTTTCTCCAGATAGATTGACATACTCTCAGTCAACCAACCTTTACCTGAGACTATTGGTCTTAACGGAGGTTTGTCCATAACCTTATGCACTTTAGGGAGACCTCTAAATACAGGTACTAGGGGTTTCTCAACTAGAAAATACCTATATAAATTGTCATCAATAATATCACACATTAACATGTCATACAAATCAGCATGTGCTGTTTTAGTTAATTTGTCTAAATCAGACATATTAAGCTTCATATAAGTAGTACTATCTGATAGCATTTCATTAATAGTATCATCATAATAGTTCTTATCTAATAACACTGTAGCACCCCCTTTATCAGCTGGTCTTATTACTACATCAGCATTACTTTGTAACCTACTTAAAGCCAATTTCTCCTCCTTATTTAAATTGAAAAATTCAGGTTTCATCATATTATTCTCAAAAAACATCAAAAATCATCTGTACAAGCTTTTTCAAAACTTTCAAGTAAAGGATGCATAGGGGGTGTATACACTGAGGGTTTCCTAAATAAAGAAACATTAGTATTATTCACATCACTCTTACCAAATTGCATTCCCAGTGCAACATTCCTAGTAAAACATTTAATATCTACTATCAGACTACTCACATCTACTCCTTGCGAAGGAATAAATGATAAACCCCTATTTAAAACAAATCTTTCACTTTCTGTTAATACATACTGTGACAAGTTAATGATCAAGTCCTGGGTATGGGTTTCAAGGCTTTCCTTTGGAATTCGAACTGTTCTCCAGAAGTCTTCCTCTTTCTCCCCTTGTACTGTGGACTCCACACCTGTTTGTTCGCCGTACGAAAAGGGAGCGGAAAATGGAGAGCAGTGGCATCATGTTCTCCTGATTTAGAATACTGTCCGGTTACCTGAGATGTTTTTCTGCGTACTACTGGCTCACTGATAACTTCAGAATTGGTTGTAGCAGTCAAAAGAGAGCGCATTTCAAAGCGCGGTTCCTTATCTGCTGTACTAGGAGGAGGCGGAACCGTATTTCTGGAAGTAAGGGGAACTGAATGATCCAAACACTCAGTGGATTGTGTTGCGATGTTAGTGATGGTTTTAGCATAAGTTGGACGAGTGGATTCCCTCGGCCAAGAGAATACATTCCCTCTGGAGAAATCCGAACAGTCTCTCTCCAGTTTCCTTTTCTTTGCCAATAGTAATTTGTTGTCTAATGCTTTCATAGTAGTCACTATATCAGCGAAAAAATCTTCTCTCTGTACATCAGAAAGAATAGAAGTCAGCCGTTTCTCTAGAACTAGAGCCTCTGGGAGTTTGTTAGCCAGGTTACGATGGATGTAAAGGCTTCTTGGGTCTTGATTTGAAGTTGTTAGAAGGTGAGGGCAGAGCAAATTAAGGTGGAGTCATCAGTGTATTGAACCAGGTTTGCTGGAGGGGTGGCTTTGTGAAGATTATTTGTAAATATAGTGAAAAGTAGGGGTCCTAGGATTGTTCCTTGGGGTACTCCTAGTTTTACCGGAAGTAGGGGGATAGGGAGTTTTTCCACTGAACAGCTTGTTGGCATTGGGAGAGATAGTCCTGAAACCATAATAGAGTGGGAGTAGTTTGTTTTAATTCTGAGAGTGATGCTATTAGTTTTGTATGGGAGACTGTATCAAATGCTTTTGATAAGTCAAGGAAAACTGCAGACGCTATTTGGCTGTTGTTGCGTTGCATATTTACTAGGTTACTAAAATGGATGAGTGCAGTGGTAGTGCTATGGTTGGGGTGGAATCCATGTTGAGTTTTGACAAGAAGATTGTTGGAGAGGAGATGTGTTAGGACCTGGGTATGGATACAATTTTCCAATATTTTAGCCAGTGGGGAAAGTATAGCTATAGGCCGGTACAAGGGGAGAAAGAGGAAGACTTCTGGAGAACAGTTCAATTTCAAAAAGCTTGAAACAATACCCAGGACTTGATCATTAACTTGTCAGTGGAGTTGCCTCCTTTGTGAATTGGTATAATGTAGGAGATTTTCCAGAGAAGTGTCACCTTTTGTTCTGAGATGGATCTGTTAATGATTATAGAAATTGGGTATGAAATGGCTTTGGCAGCTATTTGTAAGAATTTGGCAGGTAGTTTGTCTACTGCTAAGGTGGTGGGTTGAAGTTTGGTTAGATGTCTATAGATGGTGTAAGTTGGTACAGGTTGAAGGGTGAAGGAGCTGGCATTATTTGATGGGTTATATAGTACAGTGGGGGTTGAGGGGGATGGGTCTGTTGACAACTTTAATATAGAGTTGGTAAAGAACTCATTGAATTGGGTGACTGTTTTTATAGAGATGGTGTCTATGTTTAGATGAGGAGTTGGTGATTCACCTGGTTGAAGAATACTGTTTATAGCGGCCCAGAACTTCTGTGAGTTGGTATTATGCTTAGTTTGAATTTCACTATAGTATTTTTGTTTGTCTCATCTGATTTGTTTTTTTTACAGTGTTTCTCAGTTATAAGAATGTTTGCCTATAAGGAGTAGTTTTGTTTTTGCGTCATGTCCCATGCTTTGTCCCTTTGTTTCATAAGTTCCCTAGTGCTCTTGGTAAGCCATGGGGCATAGATGGTTTTAGTGCAGATCTGTCTGGGTGGAGCAAGTTGGTTGAGAAAGCCTAAGAAGATAGTGTTGAAATACTCAACTGCTTCATCTAAATAAAGGAAGTGTTAAAAGAGGGGACCAGTTAGAGTGTTTAAGGGCTGTATTAAGGTCATCAGCCCTGAAGTTTTTAGTGTAGCTGATGTGTTTAAGAGAGCTAGTTATTTATATATATACATATATATATATATATATATATATATAGATAGATAGATAGATATATGTATATATATATATATATATATATATATATATATATATATATATATGTATATATATATAAAATGAGTTTTGTTTGGTCTCTGTTGAAGAAGGTTGAGAGGTGGTCGCTTAGAATGTCAGGTAGTGTACCAAAATTATGGGTGGAAGATGGGCAATTGGTGAGAATCTAGTCTAGTATTGATTTTTTTTAAGTTTTGTCTACCCTAGTAGGGGTTTGTATAAGTTGTGAGAATCCATACAAATTAATATGATTTAAAGGGTGAGGTGATTTAAGTGAGGTCCAATCAATATTGAAGTCACCTAGTATAATGGTTTCTTGGGGGAGGGTTTCTGACGTCCATTGGAGAATAGATTCTAGGGTTTTGATGTTATCCCCTGGAGGGATATATGATCCTAATATATTCAGCTGTTTTTGTGTATTTAGTCTTACCTTACCAAGTAGGATCTCTGCATTATTAAATGCAGGGATTTCTATGTTAAATAGTTCAACATTGATGTTGTTCTGATAAACGAGAGTGACTCCACCTCCTCTTTTAGCTGTACGGTCTTTTCATAGTATGCTATAACCAGGGGGAAGTACTTCTACAATTTTAATGTGTTGTTTAAGCCATGTTGCTGTGAGGAAGATAATGTCAGGTACGTATAATGTTATGGTTGCATGGAGCTCAGTGGTTTTATTAAGGATGCTTCTTATGTTATGATTTATTATTAGAATATCGGATTTTCTCTTAAGTAGGCTAGTATTGGTTCTAGGCTGATTCTGGTGATTTATGCAAAGGAAGTAGCCAAATTCTCAGCTTTAGTTCAGAGGATCGAATTTTAAAATATTGAATTCGTATGGTTGGGAGCACATGATTGACATTTCAAAACATTGAACTGTTTGTAATGAGACTGTGCTGCAGTGGGGATCAGGGGAAGTGCCCTTTTCCACAGTGTAGTGTGATCTAGGGTATATATATGGGGTATAGAGGTTGAGGTGGGGTTAAACACTGTTTGTCTTGTTTCCTCATTTTTCAACTTGTTAAAATGTCTGTCATATGACCTCAGCTATATGAATTTTGACATTTTAATAATTTGATCATCTGAACTAGATCCCAAATCGTTACAGGTAAAGAGAGATAGTGGAAGTAATTTTACTGATATGGTAATCTGTCCTCAAAGATCTAGCCTAACAATACACATACATACTGACAACGTTTGAGAGTGGTGATTGTGATAGTAAATTATATAATTTGGGTAGACTCTCGGGCAGTACATTAGCTTTTCTGTGGGAGACAGAGGCATGATAAACTGTCATCCACAGGACAGAGGATAAACACTGTTAGTACATTCATATAGAAATATTGTGTAAATAAGTCTACTGGTACAGTAAGTTAATGGTACAGTAAGTTAAAGTAATGCCTACTAGGAAATTACTGAAGCAAAATTATTATTTATTCCTTAAATATACAATAAGGGTGGTGGGTTTCCAAAACTTAGACACATAGAAGAATAAATAATGTTAATGCGCATAGAACATCAGAACTAAAAGCATTTCCGTAACCACTCAAAGCCTTCCAAATCCTTTCAAAAAGTAACATATATCATTTTTCTGATGAAGCCAAAGAATTAAGAAGGCGAAAATGTTTTTTTAAATAAAAGACGTTAAGGTGATGGTTTGGCTTTTATATCCGTGGTTTGGTCTGTTTTTCACAAGTCTGTGTGTCGTTGCTGTAATGGGATGGCGGATAGACCTGTTAGCCCCTTACCTCAACTTTCCTATTTATTTTCTGACTTTTAACCAGCAAGCAGACGGATATTCCGGAGACTACCGGCGACTGGCCACATTGCACGCAGCACTAGCAACCCGAGAAACTGACAGACTCAGCGCTAGACTTGACATGCAAAGGAAGGAATCTAATGGCAATAACAACGCGTTTGAACAAAAAACAGTTACGTTTTTTACCTGCTTTGACGGGGCTCTTGAGAGATGATTTTCCATTCCAGCCAGCGCGCTACAACACCATCATCTGTGTGTGAGGTGGCATAGAAAGAATTTCCAACAACAACAACTAACAGTACAGCAGAGAGGTTTCAACTTGCACCGCCACAGAGAAGAAGAGAGGGTTACCTTCCGTGTACTTTTACTAAAAGTAAGTTTTACTTTCACACAACAGCTTGCTTCACGAACACTGAAGCTTTCAAGGAAGCTTATTCTAAAGGGCCTCAGAACTCATTTGTACCATATGACCGGACATTAACTAGTATTGAGGCAATGCTTGTGAAACTCTGGTGAGGGAAGGCATCAAAATGACAAATGTACCCCCAAACTTCAACCTTTTTATTGATCATAAATTACCATTATCTAATGGGCTGGTAATAATTCATTCAAATACTTGAGCGGATAATAATGAAGGTGGTTTCACCTGACAATAACTCCTAATCTAAGGCGCAAGATAGAATAAAAAAAAATGCAAGTGTAAATAACAATACAAGCAACAATAACTTTCACAACACAAACAACAATACTTTTTAGATAGCATGACCGGTCACGGAACACAACAGGAGGGAATTGGAAAAATGATTTCCTCTTTGTTTTTTGGGGGAACTCTTTGATCGTTTATTCAGGGGTTGCTAGTGCTAATGAAGAATTAATGTCAACAGGCCCCAAAATCAATTATCTAGTAACTAATTGAGTTATTATCTTATGGCCACCACTTTTTGCCCAGTAAGTTTTTGGACGCGTTCAAAAGAAATGATAGCTGATTCTGCTTTGGTTACATCCTTAAAGTCACCAAGTGTATTTAATCCACCCCTCATCCCATCTCTGATTCCGTTTGAACAGGCATGTGAGGTGGATTTGAGGCACTTGTTTAATAATTGTTTAACACTAGTAAAGGTTTAATCTGAACTGTTAGCAATATTATAACACACTTGTTAGAATTAAAAACCTGACAAAGGTGGTGGCCTTGTATTATTCATGCTTTGTACTTGTACGACTGCACGATGCGAAGTTTTTCTCTTTAATGAGATCCAAGTCGCCCAAAAGAACAAGGGGGTTTTTTTTGGATTTATATCTCGAAGGAAAAATGACTTGGAAAATTACCCATGTTAGTTCGCATACCAAAAATACATATTGGATTTGTTAGTCCACCAATGGGGGCCTTAATTGATGTAGGTCCTCGTTGACCTATCCTAGTGCTAAGCTTGTTGACAAATTACTGTTGATGTGTTATACTATATATATATACCCCATCAAAAAAACTTGAATGGTTGGCTTTACTGTTTGTCTGCAATGCAAGCTCAAAAATGGAAAAATTCGTGATTACAGAAATTCTGGATATAGAGTTATATTTCATTTTTGATAGAAATATTATTTACAAAAAGAGGAACAGGGGGGGAAGCTTGTGGAGCATCAGTAGCCAACTTTTATTAACTTTTTATGGGCCATTGGGATTTTTTTTTCCTCACCTGAGCTTCGAGAAACCAGTCAAATACTACTACGAGATTTTTAGATGATATTTTAGATGTTTCAAAGCTATTGTGTAAAAACACATTTTGTTTAGAGCAGCGAGAATGTGCATAGAATTTTGGTTTTCTATAAAGATATTGCTGTTTTTCAATTTTCTGGATTTTAGCTTTCTGTTACCCTTCGTAGTTGTACATGAGATTTTGAATTTATCTTTAGAAAGAAACAATGGTTTTTTTCTTTAATTTTAACTTTTCATACAGTGAATAAGAAGTATCACAAGTTGACGATTTCCAACCTTGATTTTAACCAGAGCCTAAGTTTAACTATTTAACAAGGCGAAACACACTAAAAAAGATCCAGTTACAGAATTTGTGATACTTTTAAGTTTGATACTAAGTTTGATGTCCCATTATTCAGAAATTATTGGGAAAATTTTTGAGCATTGGGATTTTATAAAAAGAAATTTGGAGGAAGAAATTTGGATGTTTTTAAAAGACTTGCAAAAAAATGTTAACAAAAACAGAAGATTAAAAAAAGAAGATGTAGATAGATAATTGGACAGAAGTTTTTAAAAGATGCATGGGTATGTGTAAAATTGGGTTTGTAAAATACATGTAGTAAAATCAAATCTGGCCAGACATTTATACTGAATATTCAACTTATGAGAAGTAGGTACCCCCTTTCTGTTGCTTGTTGCAACTTGTTAGATGAATCTTTCTATATTGCTTTGCAATCTTTCTGGATAGGAAGCAGAATATACACATGAGTTAGACAGATAATAATTAGAACTATGAATAAGAGAAGCGAAGTAATGCGCTGGCTAAAAACATTTGATTGACTATGAAGATATATGGCTCTCATTCATGGCTATATCAAGTTAATACATCAATTAGGGGTCCTACTACACTCCTTTTGAAATTAAAAAGAGTGAGTGGCAGTGATTGATGCTGATGGCTGGCCTGGGCTGAAGTTGAATTGTAATATAATGCTATGCCTATTTTTAAAATTAAAGAAGTTGCAAATAATAAATAAAGATTATTTGACAATTTTTTTTCATTTTTTTTCATACTAATATATTTATAATTTTGATAGTGTTTAATTAGGGTGTTCTTGTTCAAAAGAAACAATTTCTTTGTACATAATAATAGGTAGAGCTATCTTCTTCTCTTTATCTATTTTTAAATGTATTTTTAAATGAATTTTCCATTTTAGTTTAATTGTGTTTACTGAATAATATTGTATTATTAGTATTTTTCTATGTAAACAAATTTTAATTTAGTAGTGTTTGTATTTTGTGTATGTGTTTTTTTAGAAAGATGTAGTGTTATGACATCATTTCCTTTTGTATTTATTATAAGCAGGCGTTTTAAACGTTTTTAAGGGTGATGGATTGGGTTTTGGCTTTTGGTTATTTTATTGTTTTATTCTTATTCTTAACTGTATTCCTTTTTTTTTTGCTTTTTCGCAAGGTATCCGTGGTTTGGTCTGTTTTTTCACAAGTCTGTGTGTCGTTGCTGTAATTCAAAAAGTAACATAGCACATACAAAATATATTTTAAAGGTAGATGCCTAGGGCATTAATGCAGGCACCTGCTATATCTATCTAAATATTGGGTGTACAGCAACATTAAACATTAAAGAGTTAGCTACAGGAAATTGTCATGTCATGGGGTGCACAATTCTTGGATTTCTCATGATGATTAAGAATGTAAAGGAGATTAGCCACCATCTACAGTGTCTCTGGGTTGTCTTCTCACCAGCCTGCCAAGCTCACAGATATAATAATTATAAGAATATGTACAGAAATTAGCTTGATTGGTTTTTATGTTTGGAAACATTGATATATAATCCATATAATAAAATGCTTCAGTTGCAACTACTAAGAATTGTCTCATTTCAATGAAACTCAGAAAAAAAATGGAAGTTTGGATTCCAGTTTTTCTATTTATTCCTCGCTGTAAATTGATTATCTAAGCAGCTTGAAAATGAATAGTGTTCCACATCACTGTGGAAAAACACTTAAAGGTATTTAACTCTTTTACTTTACTTGAAGAGGAGAAAGACAAAATATCAACTAGACAGAATTCAGAAATTTGGGTGAGTGGAAAAGGAATTGCTATTTATTCACCTTTCATTCCTTACATGGCACAAGGTCTTAGATATACTATTTATGTTCATGTTACTGAGCTAATGAATAGGACCAAAGACTGGCTGTCATGAGTTCCATGAATGAACAATATGAGATAGAATTGTTACAATAATTTGAGTCATAAGAAGTGATGAAACAAGAAGTAGCCAATTAAAAGAAACAGACAGTGATTTTAACAACACCCATTTAAAAGAACAGTAGCAATGGGTGGGTGTGAGATAAAATCTGCATAAAATAAAAATAAAATGCGAAAGTGCCAATAATTGCATCAATAATGGATGTGGAATGATAACCATTTAAACATGTATTGTAGCAGAAATGAATATATGAGAATAGCAATAATATACAGAGAAAAGCTTGTGCAACGGAAATTCAAGTCTTGATAGTATGTGTGACTCTAGACTCAAACACAAACTGCACTGCTTTAAACAAATGTAAAGTCTGCACAACAGAAACACATTCTTCAGTGAAAGTTGTGCTCATTAAATTTGTATGTTATTGAACAGATCTGTGAAGATTAGCAGTGCTAACAGCTATGGCAGGCAGAATTGTAGTGAAAAGAGTTTCAGTGAAGTGGTGCAGTGGTACATTGCTGTGGTTGTTGTGCAGAGCATATTTGGTTCGAGAACTAGCAGGGCTGATTATTTATGTCAGGATGAGCAAGTGTCTAAGGCATCAGACTCAAGGATTGATCTCCTTCCAAAGTTCCTGGGAATTCTGGTCTCCATATGGAGGCATGGATTCAAATCCCACTTCTGACAGCTCAAATGGTGTAGTGGTACATTGTTCTGACTATGGTGTATAGGGCCCTGGGTTCAAGACCTGGCAGGGAGATAATTTACCACAATCAACAGAACATGCTGGAGGGACAGGTTCATAACCCATAGACTGCCCATGCTATGGAATAGACTTCTCATACATGTCAATCAGAGCACCTCACTGACCCTCTTCAAGAAGAATCTTGATGAGTGGATGGGAAATAGAAAATTCACTCCAAGGATCACTCCAGTGGCTCTACTCAACAGAGGCACTGGGAACTAAGGTTGGGTGGCGAGATGTCAGAGTAATCCTATTGGCTAGGCTTGTAAAGGCTCCAGGGCCATTAGCCTAGTACACACCCATGAAACTATGAACCTATGAAAATGCTTCAGAGGTAGCATAATTAAAATGCAAGTCAGACTGCTTCAAATAAATGCCAAGAATTAATAAGGATTTTTTTTAATTTAAAGTATATGGGATCCTTAGTGCAATATGTTATCTGAAGATCCTTTTATTGGGGTTATTAGCCAGTGAACAAAGAATTGTGTCTACATTGCTAAAATGCCAGAGCTACCATCTCTTTCATCAAATCATAGCAGTTGAAGAAGTTAATTTTCTGAATAGTTTGGAGGTGTTTGGTTAGTAAAAATCTAGGAATGGTAAAACAAGTTCATAATGTAAAACAAAAAAATGCATGCCACTCAGTCATTGAGAAATCTCAAATAATGTCCAGAGCAAAGCCATAGCTATGATATTCTGCATGTATTTGATGATATGTTTAACATTTTTAAAGGTCACAAGGAGAATATCCCATAAATTCATTTCTGATTCTATGCCAGTGATGCTTCATTTTAGGAAAGCTCTAGATCTGAACAGAGTGATTAAACAAAAGCATTTTTCATTGCTTACTATTGAAGAAATACTCCTCTCAAGAATCACTAATATTGAATTATTTTCAACACTAGATGTAAATAAGGATTGCTGCTAGACAAAGCAAGATGAGCAACATTTCAAACTTTTAACATTTAATACACAGTTAAGAAGATAAACAATTCTTATATTTTTGTTTGGTATTTTTGGAGTAGCAGAGGAGTTCCAAAGAGCTATTGCACATGTAATTAAAGAACTGGAAGATATTATAGACCATAATTTGTTATTTATTAGTGATGGCTAGACACATCAAGAGCATAAAAAGAGACCGATAAAGCTGCTGCATACACTAAGACTGCATAATGTTTTCTGAGTAGTGCAAATATGTTATTATAACATTTTTTTCAGTTTAACATACTAGGAAATCCTCATGCATGGTGCATTTGGTGTTTTGGCACTGATTGCTAATACAACCTTTTTTAAATTATATGATTATATAATACTAGTAAAGCTATATTGTGTCATTTAATGTTTACTTTCAATTATCAATAATTTAGTGTTCAGCTTTCAAATCCGAATATCATCATTATATACTTTCCGGTCTTAATTCCATATTTAAACACACCAATTAGCTAATTACAACCTAATATGAGATCAGGAATTAATTAATGACAATGTTGTTTTATTTTCACTATTTTACAACTATTAACAGGTGTACTGTGACTTCTCACCTTGTATTAGAGGCTACTTTATAAAGTAGTTATAGCTTTTCAGTACTTTATTCCACAAACTCAGTGTCCATTATACCATCTCCAAACAGCCAATTTCTTTATCAATTAATAAACAGTTTTAGTTCATTTGTACATTAAATGAACTTTTGCAGAAAGCAGAGCTCAGCAAAGCTTTATATGGTGGAGTAATGCTGTATTGTGAAAGTTGGGGATGATTTGAGAACTCTTTATGAGCCTGAGTCTCTGTCACACCGAACTGTATGAACTGCATCATATTGCATGTGCATATCTTCTCTTATAAGCATAAATGCATTCTGCTTGCTATGGGTCAGCTCTGCTTTGCTCATGAATGTGCATATGAGCCATTCACTCTTCAACTGCATTCCAGCATGCTATAACTTGTATATGGCATGTACAAATTTATCAGATTGTCTAAGCTCAAATCCACGTGCATGAGGATGTTGTCTTTAGACCTTGCTTATTTCCCATGTAAAGTCCCTACCACAGCGGACATGCATATGTGACAATAAAACATTCCTTGAGATATTAATACATAATTTGTTGTTTGCATTTCCACCACTGTTAGTGCCACAAGAAGAGAATATATTTTTCAGTACATCTGAAAATGTTTCAAGAAATGTAAAACATATCTTTGATATTACATTCAAAAAAAAGTTCTATGTTTGTCAAGAAAAAATTAAATAAAAATAAAACAAAATAAATGAAAAAGAAAAATGCACAACACAATGGTCTGGTAGGTTTCCATTTAATTAAAAACAACTGGAATTTCATGGGCCTATGGCTGTCATGATACATGTCCTGTTAATGTACAAAACATTTCTAGTTACCATTTCAATAAGGTAGCCCTATATACATGTAGGAGCTGAACAGAATGATGTCACACCACAGTGGATGTGGTTCTCAACCTAATATACCTTACCTCAGCATTTTTCTTATTTAGAAATTAGTCAGAGTAATGCAATCCATTAAAGTCTAAGATCATATTCCTAGCTGTTCTGACAAAGTAACAGAAATCTTCCTCCACTTCCTTCAGAATATTTGCCTGCAGATGTTGGAGGAGGCCACCTGTGTCATCAGAAAGAGAGAAAAAAATGACATTTGGCAAGAGCTGATGGATAGCATGTCATTCTTGACTGGGATGCGATGCCACACTCTTGAGAACAAGTCTGCCATGGTACAACGACATGCAAAGGTGGAGCAGAGATCATCTGGCTGGGTGGGTTATGGAAGTATGGAACTGAAGGTCAGAGTTCTATAGTTAGTACTGTATTTTATTTCTCAAACAATATAGTAATATAACATGCACCTTGATATTTATATATTTGCATACATCTCTTTCTCTGTCTCTCTCTGTCTATCTCTACATGTATGTGTGTGTGTGTGTGTGTGTGTGTGTGTGTGTGTGTGTGTGTGTGTGTGTGTGTGCGTGTGTGCATGTGTGTGTGCATGTGCGTGTGTGTGTGTGTGTGTGTGTGTGTGTGTGTGTGTGTGTGTGTGTGTGTGTGTGTGTGTATGGATCCCTATCACAGTGTCGAAATTTCATAACTCTGAAGACCATATGGCCGAGACCATAAGTCCGAAGTTTTGAAATTCAAAAAAAAAAAAAAATCTAAGAAAAATAAAACAAAACAACTTATCTGTATGTTTTTGCAGGGGGACAAACCCCCTGCACCCCCCATAACCCCCGCTACTTAAATATACCAACTCCAAGATCACACTACAGTGAGGAAAATGGCAACTCCTGGGTTCCATGCTATACAGCGATCTCAATAGACAATTTTCAGAGTTTCAAAACATTGGACGTATGGTCTCGGCCATATGGTCTTCGGAGTTTTGAAAGTTCGGGGATGGAATAGGGAACCGTGTATATATATATATATATATATATATATATATATATATATATATATATATATATAGGGCTACTTCTGATTGCTGAAAACACACTTTCTCAACAACCAGAACATTGAACCCATTTAAGCGAAAGTGCACTAAATCGAAAGTGCACTTTCGATAAAGTCGATTCTCTGAAGCAGATTACAGTGGGGATAAGGAAATATATCCTTTTCTCCATTGTAGTGTGACCTCGGAGTAATTTTTTTTTCCAGTTAGGAGGACCGGCTTTTGCAAAAGTGCACTTTCGATGTTGTGCACTTTTGCTTTAATGGGTCTCAATGTTTCTTGTTCGAGATAGTGAAATTTCAATCAAGAAACATAGATCCCATATATATATATATATATATATATATATATATATATATATATATATATATATATATATATATATATATATATATATATATATATAAATTCACTTTTCATGAACTAGTTAAGGCAGTACAAATGCAGTGTTTCATGGTTATTGTAAAAAAGTATTATTGCTGCCATATCAGAATCATATGTGAAATTTGTTGTGAAATGTTTATTTACTGTATTTCTTTGCAATTCCACTTCACTCACACTGTTTCATTATAATAATGGTAATAGTTATGTATTAATAGCTTCATACATTTACTGCCTAGTCATTCTTATTTATTTTATTTTTATTTATTTATTGCTTTTGTCAACCAGGTAGTGTTAGGCCCTTTTCAGTTTACGCCTGGTAATAAGAGCTCCAGTAACAAAACAGGCAATTTTATACAATAAAGAAAAATATAAAGCTTAACGTTACAATATGGGCATACAATAATTAAAAGGTTGTTACATTCCGTAAAATATAGAACCTTTACATATTAATGCAAGATAATTTTTTATATACAGTGAAGTCCAAAATGTCAAGTTACAATTTTACATTTATGAGTAAGAGAGAGGTGGTGTTGGAGATATGAACAGAAATCATGTTGGAGCAATAAAGAGTAGAAAGCAGAGAATAGGTAAGCTTAGTCAGTCTTAAATCTGAAGTTTTATTTTAATTGTTCTCATTATCTTAGACCAGTAAGTAAACTGATTTTGGTACTGTTTTTTGGTTATTTCCAGAATGTTCCAAAGCTTTAGCCACTGCTGCATACACCAAGGCACTATATCCAGCCTGAGGCAGAGGTGGGAATTGTGCAGAAATTAGTTGCATATAATTCAGTATAATTGCATTCATGAAAACTGCAATGCTTTAGGTCATGCTGAATAGAATACAGAATTAATAATGAATTGCCATGTCACAGAAATAATGCTAACTCTATAATCACATATACAGATCAGAACATTAATGCAAATAATTCATTGCACCTTAGACCACTTGGTTTGAAAATGTTTGCAAGGTTAGCAACAAGTACAGGAAGATGATCTTCCTGAAATTGACTGTCTGTTGAAGTTGCCATGGCTGTACACCTTTCACAAGCAGAGCAGTAGAGCAAAAGGCAACCCCCTCTCCTTCATATACAAGCTGATGTTTCTGAATATATCAACTCTGCAATGTTTAGTACTGGCTGTAACAATTATTTAGTTGACTACTGCACAATTCCTGAAGCAAAAATATACACCACAATAGCTTTTCAAGTATGGATACCTTCTCAGTTTTGTAATACATTTATAAGAAATACTTCCCAAAGAACAATTGACCCTTTGATAATGTAACATGGTGCATATCCTCAGAACAAGACAGTGGACTTCTTCCACTGCTGAATTGTGAAAGGAATTTATTAATAAGTATAATAATACTTGTAAATAATGAATTGCTTTCATCCATGATGCGCACACATCTGCTATCTCCATTGCACTTGAAGAAATTGCATAAAATAAGAAATAGCACCAGTGGAGAGTTGCCAAGCTGGTGCAGTGTGCTAGTAGGTGTGAATAATACTAAATAATATGAAGCAATTTAAAATTTTACATTCCTTTAAAAATAGTGTCATTTATAAATGCAGTATCAAGTCTTATTTTTGTAGGTTATCACCGTGAGATCAACAGTCCACAGTGACTACATAAAAACAGATATGTAAGTGTATTATATAGAACTACTAAAGTACAAGCCACTGTGAAACTACTACCTGTCACTGAAGCAGTAGTTGTCAATATTTACTGCCACAGTATTACACTGCAAATTGCTTATGACATCTCATTACGACAAGGAGACATGGTGGTGGAATGAGGAAGTACAGGAGAGTATACAGAGAAAGATGTTGGCAAAGAAGAAGTGGGATTGTCAGAGAGATGAAGAAATTAGACAGGAGTATAAGGAGATAAGGTGCATGGCAAAGACAGAGGTGGTGAAGGCTAAGGATAAGGCATATGAAGAGTTGTATGAAAGGTTAGACACTAAGGAGGGAGAAAAGGACCTGTACCGATTGGCTAGACAGAGGGACTGAGCTGGGAAGGATGTGCAGCAGGTAAAGATGATAAAGGATAATGAGGGAAACATACAAGTGAGGAGAGTGTGTTGAGCAGATGGAAAGAGTACTTTGAGGGGTTGATGAATGAAGAGAATGAGAGGGAGAGAAGGTTGGATGATGTGGGAATAGTGAATCATGAAGTGCAATGGATTAGCAAGTAGGAAGTAAGGATAGCTATGAAGAGGATGAAGAATGGAAAGTCTGTTGGTCCAGATGACATACCTGTGAAAGCATGGAGGTGTTTAGGTGAAATGGCAGTGGAGTTTTTAACCAGATTGTTTAATGAAATCTTGGAAAGTGAGAGGATGCCTGAGGAATGGAGAAAAGGTGTTTTGGTACCAATTTTTAAGAATAAGGGTGATGTGCAGAGCTGTAGTAACTACAGAGGGATTAAATTGATCATTCGCAGCATGAAGTTATGGGAAAGAGTTGTGGAAGCTAGGTTAAGAAGGGAGGTGATGATTAGTGATCAGCAGTATGGTTTCATGTCGGGAAAGAGCACTACAGATGCGATGTTTTCTCTGAGAGTGTTGATGGAGAAGTACAGAGAAGGTCAGAAGAAGTTGCATTGTGTTTTTGTAGACTTAGAGAAAGCATATGACAGGGTGCCTAGAGAGGAGTTGTGGTATTGTATGAGGAAGAAGGGAGTGTCAGAGAAGTATGTATGAGTGGTACAGGATATGTACGAGGGTAGTGTGACAGCAGTGAGGTCTGTGGCGAGAGTGACGGGTGTGTTTAAGGTGGAGGTGGGATCACATCAAAGATCAGCTCTGAGACCTTTCTTATTTGCAATGGTGATGGACAGGTTGACAGACGAGATCAGACAGGAGTCCCCGTGGACTATGATGTTTGCAGATGACATTGTGATCTGTAGTGAGAGTAGGGAACAGGTGGAGGAGACCCTGGAGAGATGGAGATATGCTCTCGAGAGAAGAGGAATGAAGGTCAGCAGGACTAAGACAGAATATATGTGTGTGAATGAGAGGGAGGATAGAGGAATGGTGAGGATGCAAGGAGTAGAGGTGGCGAAGGTGAATGAGTTTAAGTACAGGCAGGATGGAGTGTGTGGAGAAAAGTGTCAGGAGTGATTTGTGACAGACGAGTACCAGTAAGAGTGAAAGGGAAGGTCTACAAGAGGGTAGTGAGATCAGCTATGTTATATGGGTTGGAGACAGTGGCAGTGGCAAAAAGGCAGGAGTTAGAGCTGGATGTAGCAGAGCTAAAGATGTTAAGGTTTGCACTGGGTGTGACAAGGATTAGGAATAAGTATATTTGAGGGTCAGCCCAGGTTGGAAGGTTTGGAGACAAAGCCAGAGAGGCAAGATTACGTTGGTTTGGACACGTGCTGAGGAGGGATGCTGAGTATATTGGGAAAAAGATGCTAAGGATGAAGCTACAAGGTAACAGGAAAAGAGGAAGGCCTAAGATAAGGTTTATGGATGTGGTGAGAGAGGACATGCAGGTGATTGGTGTGACATAGCAAGATGCAGTGGACAGGAAGAAATGGAAACAGATGATCCCCTGTGGCGATCCCTAACGGGAACAGCCGAAAGATGATGATGATCTCATTACATAAACTAATATGTTTTTTAATTCATGTCAGAGAAGTAACTAACATATCAGGTGCCATCAAGAAGTAATTGACAAAATCCATTTGTTCCATTAGTAAATGAAAAACATCTTTAATAGGAGTTTCTGATTAAATAAGTAAATAATTAATTTACTGTTATTAAATAAAATAATTTGTTCAGAACATTATGAGTCCACTTCTTGTCTCCATGTCTCTCCATAATTCTCCCTTTTATGTTACTGTTTTCTACAGATCCAATATGCCCAGATAGCTCAGCTGCATACCTCACAAGTGTGGCAAAGCTAACTGCATCCTCCTGTCCACTCAGGTATGTCTTGATAGAGTGGGGAGGGTGACTGCACCCATGCAGCCATGCCCACCAAGAGTTTGATGTCCTAGTTGAGACAGATGTTGAGAGGACTGTGGAGAAGTGGCTTTGCCCACTGCAGTCTCTCTTTCAGCAGGTACAAATGTCACTGACTTGGCAGGCCACAACCATTGTGATAGAGGAGGCTTCCACTGCCACATCATTGAAGTGCTCCCGGCTTCATCACAGAAAAGGATATTTAAGATCCTCCAGACCAGGGTAGTAGCTGGTTCCTGGATCTCCTTCCCCATCATTGTGTGCATGGCTCTCAACCTCTTGGCATAAAAAAATCTGGACAAACTCAAAATAATGGGGGGAGTAAACCCCAAAAACAGGGACACATTTTAAATATTGTTTTTATAAACTTAGAAAGTTACTAGAATAAAAGGTCTTGTGCCACCATGCATTTTTTTCTGAAGGATATGAAGTCAGAAACTCAAATGCCTGTCATTATTTAGTGTATTCAATCCTCACTGATTTCCCACAAATATCCAGAAAAAGACAAATTTTATGAGGAATAGACCAAAAATATGAGTAAAAAATCTGGGCATTCTGTGAAAATCTGGACAGTTGAGAGGTACAATTTGTGTGTCTGTCTGTCATCTGTATGTCTTGTACCCTCACCAACATGAACCCACCATAGTTTTCTTGCCTGTTTTGTCTATTTTTATTGTATTCCCTAAGCCTCTCTCGTACACCCTCTACATTTACTCCTTCAGCTTCCCTCTTTAGAAAAAAAATGGAAATGAGGGTTTACCCAAAAAAAAGAAAAAGAAACTGTGACCCTACTCTCCATCCACCTCCTCCTGCACAATCCTCTTAATGTGCTCCTTCTGTGTACTTGTCTTCTCTTTCCTAATTTCAAGGTTTCCAGTCTTCCCCATTTTCAACCTTACAATAGCCCAAACATGGTGTCCCTACAGGGGTACCCTTTACAGTCAATAGATGAAACCTTAAACAGTTTGGATCAGCTGCAGGTCAGGGGTGCTTAGCTCTGCTTAGTGCAGGTTGTTGAAGAAGTTCTTGATCCTTATAAACTCATGCCTGCAGCCAATGTAGTAAAAATGACCAAAGGCATTTGTGATTCTATGTATGTATGGCTCACTCCACACATACCTGTGGTGGACTTTACTAATTTTAGTCTGGTTAAAATAAGCAAAACTGCTGTGGGCATTTCATCTCATGACTGAGATTCTGAGTGCTGCTTCTTCATGGTTAGCTTATTTAAATACAGGCACAATGCCACTATTCACTGATTACTGTTACACTTATATGAAGCGCGGGACTCAGAACACCACCCTAAAACTAAATTCTGTTAATTACAGACTACACAGCAGAAATTTAATCCTGGCTTACAAGTGCAGATTTAATTACCTGTTATAAACTTCCCTCCAGATTAAGCACATATGACTAGGAGTAAGGAACAACAGTTTATTAACAGAAGCTGAGAATGAAAGCGATCATCTGAAACAAATTTACCTTACATCTTGAGCAAATCCAAGTGTCCAATAGACTGAACAAATAATAACATCAGTCAAGAGATTATAGTTTTTAAACAACTGTCGGACAACATGTTGGGACTAATTGACACAAGCAACTAATAATGTGATACAGACTCCCAGGTAGCCTCTACTAAAGCTTTAAGATTGTTTTATGAAACACTGAAATTAGATAAGACCATCTATAATGGCAGAGCAAGGAATTCAACAGGTATGGCCATTTCCAATCTGCAGTGTATATTTTGATTTTAAAATGAGGTTTACAAATAAATGTTTTTAAAGCGGAAAAAATTGCTGTTAGTATGGCTAGCTGTCTTTTACTGCCTTAAAATTATGCAACTTATTTAACAGATCAGATAACTAAATGTGTGGCACTTAAAAGTGGGGAGTACACTCTACAATGTGCTCTCCACTTTTAAGTACCCTCTACATTTCAACTGCATTTCCCTACAGCAGTGACCCTCACTATTGGTCAGGAACCACCTATAACAATCTATAAAACTACAAAAGAAGAGATTAAAGTTTTTAAATACCCACAATATTGCGACTGCTTTTCCCTACACCAGTGACCCCCACTATTATTTGGGAATGTGAACCACCCATAACAATCTATAAAACTACAAAAGAAGAGATTAAAGTTTTTAAGAACCTTCCACATTGCAACTGCATTTCCCTACACCAGTGACCCTTGCTATTGTCGGGAATACAAACCATCCATAACAATCCATAAAACTACAAAAGAAGAGATTAAAGCATATGTCCTAGCACATATTGTTTCAGATATTTCCCTTGCATTCAATCTCTGTGGGGTGCACACTAACAGGAGTGATGTAATCCCCCCCCCCCACTCTGTTATATTTTCCTCCCTCTCTCATGCTGGGCTTTCTCCTTGCTGTAAAATAAATTTCTGCCTCACCTAAAAGTTTTTAAAGAGTACTGCTTTGTGTAAATTTGGACCATGATAGTTTTTAAACCTGTCTCAATACTTTGTCTGTACTTACCTATGACAGGCTCATAGAAAATGATTGTTTTTTTCTGATCTACTGCCTATCTTGTGGTGCAACCTGCTTCATTTGTCCTCGCTACTCTCAGGGTCACTCAGCTCTCCTGCTCTTGCTACACTAGGGCTCACTCCACTCCCCTACTCTACCCCCATTCCAACTCACCCCTTCTTTCATTTAATTTATACCCAACCTCTTTTGCATCACACCAGCATCCCTTGCATTAACCAATCACTTCCCAAGAACAAAACGAGACCTTGTACTACTATTACAACCATCCCTACCAATCACACCTCAATTAATTAACTTATCCCTTTCTGCCATCCCATTCAATCAAGCACTAGCTAATTCATACACCCTTTGCCCACCCCAGTTTGCCTACAATCCCTGGATAACTATCATACCCCTTCCTACCTTTTACAACAGCCTTTAAAGGACATTAGAGATAGTTTTGAATAGGAATAGTTTTATGAATTTCTCATGGGTGAATTTCTAAATTTATGAGGTATATTTATGTTGAAAGTATACAAAAAAAAAAAATACAACAAAAATAAAACAGACAACAACACAAGCTGTATTTAACATTACAGATTTAGTGAATTTTTGTTTAAATTTTCATTTTTTTTATTTTTGATATTTAGTGGAATTTTATTTTTTATTTTGATGGTCACAAAAGGTTATTGATGCCCATTGGTATTTATGCTTTTTTTGTTTGATTTATAGCTTATTTTTTTTGGAATTTTTGCTTTTTTATTTTTTAAGTTTTTTACGATATATGTAATATTTAATGATTTATGTTATAGATTATTTAATTTATATTTTTTTTTTTTTTTTTTTATTAGAAGTTTTGGAAAATTTAAATAGAAAAAAAAATTTTAAAATGGGAAAATTTTTTTGTTTTTTTGTGATGATTAATTTTTGGATTGTACTTTGGTTTGGGGGATGAAGAATTTAGAGGAAATTAAAAATTTAGAATTTTTAATTTAATTATTTCAAATTCCTTTTCATTTCCATCCTCTTCTCATCTTATGAAATCTCAATAAAAGGAAAAATTTTAGAAAATAATGAAATGTAATAAATTGTAAATAAATGAAACAATTAAAAAAATTAAAAAAGAAAAAAAAAAACAAGAAATTATTTTAAAAGATGAAATAATAGTTAAGAAATCTTTACATCTAAGATAAAAATAAGAAAAAAAAAAAAAAAAAAAAAAAAAAAGAAAGAAGAAAACAAAAAGATAAATGTTGACAAATGTGTTTTGTTTTGTTTTCATACGAATTTTGAAGAAAAGAAAAAAAAAAGCAAAACAAAAATAAAAAATTTTTTTTAAATTATTTAAATTTAATTATTATAACAAGTATTATATTTTCTTATTAAGAGGAGAAATCTCAAGGACATGTGTACTATGTACTCTAATCCAAATGTAAATGTAATGTTAATTAAGAAAAACATTTGAATGTAGGAAATGTTGAATAAAAAAAACATTTAGGTGTACAAATATATAAATTAATAAATTTGAATGTATTAATGGTAAGGTTTTAGACCTTGTGGAGCGTTTTAATTAGTAATAATTATAATTTAGTAAATGTATATTATTGACTGTTTTCTGTGGACTGTTTAAAAGGGAAAAAAAAAGGGCCTTCAGGTATAACTTAAGAAATATATAAAAATAAGAAGTTAAAAAAGCCTTTACTTGGTACACAAGGACTATCATAACAGTTTAGTTTAGGGTTTATTGGCAACAGTTGTTTTTATAAACAGATAAATAATAATAATAAAAATAAAGTTAAACAAAAAAAATATAAATAGGAAACAGTTTTTATATTAAAGTATACAACACTGACTATGGGCATTAATGTAGAAAAGAAATGAATTGTATTTTTTAATATGAAATATATATATTATTGATTGATGATTGCTTGATGTTTTTATTTTTTTTTTAATTAAGGTTTGTGTTGTGTTATGGTAAATAATTGTATTTGTTTGTTTTTAAATATTCATTCTGAAGAAGTGAGCGGCGCTAGAAAGAAAATAAACTGTGTGTTGGATCTTTCTACGTGGTCGTATTGCTGCAGCCTTTAAAGGACCACTATGGGCAAACAATGAACAAAACATGTTTTATCTTGCCATAGTTTACTGCACCTCCCAAAGCTGCCTGCAGCAAAATAAGTACTCATTCCTAATTTTATTTTTTTTTACTCTTCTCTGCCCTCATGGGAGAAGACATTGTGATTCCTTTGGAAAGTTAAATCTGTCTCAATGCACAGACTGTGAGAACAAATAGCCCTACCATTTGTTGTCAGACTAGACTTCCATTCACTTAGAATGGACCACCTGAAAAAACTGCCAAGTTTGAGAGTCTGCAGCTCACATGTTATTGATTGGTATGTGCTGAGTTTTACAAATGTTGTTCCTACTGATGTACTACACATTCTCTGAAAGAAACTTGCAAAAGTGTCAACAAATTACTGAGATAAAAAAGACTTTTCACAAGGAGCAGTTTTGCAAGTTTCAATTCCTGGCCAAGTTACTCCTCCCATCTCCCCTCCTTCAGTGGGCTACAGTCTCACATTTCCAGATTGGGTAGATTCAACTATTTTGTCTGCTTTGTATGACAATAGACATCAAAAAAATCACAGCCTGGTGTGCCACTAAAACTGTTCCCTTATATGTCTCTTCACTTCTGAATAGCATTTCTACTATGGCATGCTAGCATTTGTATGCACCAAGTTGTTTTTAGTATAATAGTATGTATGGTCTATTTGCATTGCTGCACCTTGTTCACTAATGTTATTCATGTAATTGTGTTGTGTGTAGACAGCTCATACTAGTGTCTAAATTATTTCTATATAATTGTGCTGTTACTGGTGGATGGAATCACATTAGAGAACCACGACAGATTGCTGCTCGCTATATTTTTATCTGTGACTGCATAATTGTCTGGGGTTTTTTTTTCTAATGTTCTTCCAATTGGCTCAGTATCTGCATATACTAAGTAGTTGGATCAAGACATTGTCCTGCATGCGGTAGCTATTTGCTCGGTGTGTTTTTTATAATCTTTATAATATATATTTACCATCTCAAAAGTACTTACTCCTCTCTTTACTCTTCTTTTCTAGACCTACCACCACTCTTAAGTATCAACTGCGGTACCACCTTTAACATTCTTGTAAGAAAAGCACAGTCCGGGTCTGAACTGTCTGCAAACAGCTACAGTTAACTTTGAGTATGTGTCTACCTGTTTGAGCCAATATTCATTTTCCCCTGGAGAGCACTCTGCTTTGGCTTGTAAGCAGCCCCCCCCCACCACACACACACACACACACACACACACACACACACACACACACACACACACACACACACACACATCTTCCACTTTCTCTTATTCCCTTCTGTTAGCAAATAGTATCCATAACTGATCAATACTGTGTGTTTGTTAATTTAAACTATGATCACAGTACCCTACTGATACAAGGTTATCCTGTTTTTCCACCTGAGAAATTAAGAAATGACTTACTGTTTCAGAGCAATCCTTGGTCAATTGTGATTGTTTCTTAACACATACTTGTCTTTGCTTTGTGATTGTTTCCAGCCCCCTCATACGAGCAACTAACAGGGTCTCTACCCGCTTCACTCCCCACCCTGTCCCCTATTTCCTCCCACCCCCAGTGGTCCCACCTTTATTGCACTCAAACCCCTCCCATCTTTCCAATAGCCAACCACAGCGCTAACCCAACACTACCTCCTCCATCTTCCAACTACTATCACACCTCCTCAACTAACATGTATAAGCATACCTTTCCTATGCTCACTGCATACACTCTCCTTGCATATCTTACATCCTACCAAAGCTCCATCATTCCCCCACTCAACCACTACCACTGTACTACTACTCACACCACCACTCATGTCTCACCCACACTCAGCTCCCCTCCCACCAGCTCAAGAACCATCCCTATGCACCCCCCACATATTCTACCAACTATATTACTCAAACATATAGCATCTCTACAACTTAACATAGTAACCCTCCCACCATACCTATTACCCATAGAGCACAATCATAAAGTTTCCCTTATAAACAAACACATTCAAAAACTGAGAAAACTAATAATCTCATGCAAATCAAAACTAGCCCTAAGTGGAGACATCCACCCCAACCCTGGTCCTACCATCTCCAACCCCAATCCTCATAATCAGACTAGAAACCACAACTTCTCCCATATTACAGCCAATAGAAAGCCAAGTGACTTCCTTTTACTAAGCCTAAATATTAGAAGTATATCCAACAAAGTCCATGAACTCCATGCCACCACAGACTTGTACTCCCCAGATATAGTCATCCTGACATAAACCTGGCTAAACCCTCACATTACTAGTGAGCAAATGCTCCCTACAGGTTACGGCATACTAAGAGTAGACCGGCTAAACAAAAAAGGAGGTGGTGTAGCTATAATATTTAAACAGCATCTAAACATCCAGATCTTAACATCATCAGCTCCACAAATAGGCAATGAAGAAATAATATATACCAACCTCAAAATTAACCAAAACAAAACCATCAACATAATTGGATGCTACTTCCCACCTGGACAAAACATCCCTCCACTAGAAAACCTCCTCACCTGGTCTACCCACCATCTCCCCCAAGAAACTATCATCTTAGGTGATTTCAATATTGACTGGGAATCCTGTTCTGGCAGCAATCCAACCCATCATGTACACCTTCATGGCTTCACCCAACTAGTCCAGTCACCAACCAGGATAAATAAAAACTCCAGCAAGCACACTACCCTTGATTGGATACTAGTCAGTAAGAGCCCCCAGTCATATATAACAGGCTGCTTATCAAATAGCCTCAGTGATCACTCCCAACATTCCTACTCAAAAAATACCTATACCAAGCTAAACCTGTCATCTACCATCAAATACGTAAAAAACTAAACTTTACCCCACTCACATTCATCTCATCCCTCAAAGAATGTAACTGGCATCCTCTAAAGTACCTCAGTCTAGATGACGCAATAGAATTTTTTAATACTACCTTCCTGAACATCTTTAATTACCATGCCCCCATAAGATTTTCCAGAACCAAAGAACAACCCTCCCCATGGCTACAGAAAACCACTAAGTCAGAAATGAAAAACAGGGATAAAGCCTGGGAGCACCGGCGCAAAACCAAAACCCCCTCAGCTAGACAGAAATTCCTAGAACTACGCAATAGAGTCAAAAAGCTAATAAAACAGGACAAATTCCACTACTATTAGTCTGCCCTAGACTCCTCACAACACAGCCCCAAACAATTCTGGTCCTCCATAAACTCCATCCTCCACCCAGGTAAAGTCAGTACTCCTCCTCCTAACATCCCTCACTCTTCAGAAAATATTGCTACCTCATTCAACACACACTTCACCCAAACCATACTATCACTAGCTAAACAGCACAACCCCCCTCCCCTCCAAACCACACGTTCAACTAGTAATCTCCCCACTGCCTTCTCTTTTTCTCCTGTACCTACCTCCAACATAAATATACTCTTAACTAAACTTAAACCCACCAAATTAGCAGCAGACAACCTCCCAAGTGAATACCTACAAATCGCAGCTGATGCTCTGGCCTAACCAGTATCCATCTTGATTAACCGATCTCTGTCAGAAAGCTACGTTCCCACACTGTGGAAAGTATCACATATAATTCCCCTCCACAAAGGCGGACCCTCCGCAGAACTAACCAATTACCGCCCCATAGATATTCTCTCTCCACTCTCCAAAATACTAGAGAGATGCATACACTCTCAGGTCTCAGACTACCTCCTTACTAACAACCTCCTTTCCAGTACTCAGCATGGTTTCCGACCAAACCATAGCACCACCACTGCCTTACTCTCCTTTACTAACACTATCATTCAGCATAAAAACAATGGCTATCTCTCCTCTGCTACTTTCCTAGACCTATCTAAAGCATTTGACATGGTCCCACACAAACAACTTATCTCTGTCCTCAATAACCTATCCTTCTCACAATCAGTCACCAACTGGTTTCAGAGTTACCTGTCTGACCGCCAACAATCCATTGTATGGCAGAATGACATATCTCCCCAACTACCTGTCTCCATAGGGGTTCCCCAAGGATCCATCCTTGGACCCCTACTCTTCTCTGTTTACACCAATAATCTAGCCTCTGCCACCAAACATGGCATACTCATACAATACGCAGATGACTCGACCATCATCTGCTCAGCCCAGTCCCTACCCAAACTGCAAAAAGTCACACAGGAAGCCTTTTCCTCTGTTGAAACATGGTTATCCGATGCCCAATTAATACTCAATCCAAACAAAACTAAACTACTCATCTTCCAACCCACCAAACATACTCAAAACAACTCTCACTTTAACATCACAGCAAAAGACAACACCACTATATACCCAACTGAACACACCAAATTGCTAGGAGTGAAAATAGACAATAAACTAAAATTTGACATTCACATATCCATGACCATAAAAAAAGTCCACAAAAAACTAGGAGCGTTATACAGAAATAAGCAATTTCTCACCAAAGCAGCAAAGATTTCATTAGCAAATTCCCACCTTATCTCCACCCTACTTTATGCCTCTCCAATATATACCAACCTAAGGCAATGTGATCTAAACAAGCTAGAGACCTGCTACAACAAAATCGCCAAATTCGCCACAGGGGCATCCTACCGTAGTCACCACTGTCTCTCACTTGCTGAACTGGGCTGGCTTGAACTCCCTCACCTCCTTCAGTGGTATCAACTCTCACTCGCCCACAAACTAGTAAACCATCCACTAAATGTCCCATCCTTCCAGAATCTACTCCAACCCTATCACACCACCAGACCACTAAGATCCAGCAAAAAAAATCACTTGCAGATCACTAAAGCCAATAACTCTGCTGGTGAAGCACTATTCTCTTGCGCCATAGCCAAATTATGGAACTCACTCCCACCCACAATTACCTCCGTACCATCATGCACCCACTTCAAAACTTTACTAAAAGCGCACCTAAAAACATGCTGGCTATGCCCTTGCAACTTCCACTCTAATATCATCCACCCCATCCAACCACTACCTTTCTTTCCACTCCACTAACTACCTTGATTATAGCAAGCTCAGATGCTCATAAGCCTAGCATTTATTATACAACAGGAACTTCTCATTGCAACATTTATTAATGTCTGTTATGTACTTCACAGATAAAGATTCTAGTTGTCTACTGATGTACTATGTTCTTCATCTGTAAATATGTTGTAAGTAATTGCTATGTTAAATTGTTAATCGCTATGTAATCCAATGTAACTACTGTCTGTTTATTTTACTGTGGAGCTTTTCTCCCCGGTCCTCCGCTGAAAATGGACCTACGTCCAGTCGGACACTCCCGGTCAACAAATTTAAATAAATAAATAAATAAATAAAATAAAAAAACAAAGCACACACAACAGTCCAGAGTTTGGGCCAATCTATCCATTTCTTAATGTGCAGAGTAAAACATTCAGTTAATAATGCATTCTGGCTGCTGACATGGTTATGTTTGCATAGTTATTTTCATATAGCATAACCTGAACTTATGGTATTCAATGCCAAGCTTTACAATAGTTCACAGTTTCTTAACAATGACCTCCCAAGCCTCTGATGTGACCCAGTACTTTGTCAATATACTGTAAATACATAGATTAATACAAATATTTGTGCACATATGACACGTACAATAATACACATATACCATCATTAAAACAAGATAAATGCAATATAAATCATATTAATGTAGTTATGATTTCTAGTTTATGACCATGTTTGTCTATGGAAACTTTTTTGAATTTATGTTCAAGCAATTGTATATTTGTTGTATATTATCTTGTTTGATTGTTTTTAAATAGTCTAACCACTGTATGCTGCATCAATTGTAAAACTCTGATTTTACTCCTTTTATATTTTCTATGCTCTTTGCACAAAATAGCTATACTTGTATAATTTTTTTTTATTACTTTTTATAATTGTTTACTATGTATCTGGAGCTTTTCTCCCTGTGCCTCCGCTGAAAACGGTCACCTTGTGTCCAGTCGGACTAACCTGGTAAACAAATGGAAAATAAATAAAAAATAAAATATACTAAGAAAATCAATCAATATGCCAAGAAAAATCCAAAACTTAAGAAAAAAAAGTCTAAATCTCAAAATGCACTCACTCGAGGCACTCCTTAAAATGGAGAACATCGATATCTGTGCAGTGACTAAGACCTGGTTCAAGGCTCCAGAGAGCACCCCTGCACTACCAGGCTATAACTCATAGCACACTTTTTGGCCACGTAACCTGGACCGGAACACCAAAGGCAGAGGTGTGTCCATACTCATTAAGGATATCCACACCTCCAGGCTAGTTGCTCAGCATAATGCATCTGAGGTTATCCAAGTGCAACTAACTCTGGGCAAAACTGCAATCCAAATTGTAGCTTGCTACAGATCCTCCACCATGCCCCAGGATTCCCACTCCTCTTTTCTTGATATACTGGAAAATATTAGGGTTCAACCAAACACCCTAATAATGGACTACTCTAATCACCCTATCCATATGACACACCATGCCCCCATTAAGGAAACCCACGGCCAAACAATTTCTAAAAGCCACCCAAAGTTAACAGAGCAGTGGAGAACTTCAACAGAACCCCAAAGATTGACAATAAGATTCGACTGCTGGATAAAAAAAAAAGCCAATCTCTATGCAAACAGAATTGCAAAAACAACTCCCCAAAAAGTAAAACCAAAAAGAAGTGGGCCAAAAGGGCAGGTACAAACCATCCCAACCAGAAAAGAGTGTAAAAAAAAGAGAAAGAAAAAAAAGCAAAGAAGTGGCTCTAGATGCAAACAAAGGGCTCTCTGCCCCTAAGGAGAAGAGAAGCTGCTCAAAGCTAGAGAGTCAAAAAGCTTGTCATGAAAAATAAGAACTGACAAGCATTCTAAAGTAATGCCACAATCCTATAGCTAGGTTTCTGTATCTGATCTGCCCCCCAGACAGTAAAAGCAAAAAGATTACTATACATGAAAATAATTACATCCTCCTGTAATACAGCACACAGGTAAAAGCCCCCCTCTAACTAAAAAAACACAGGCACATACTGGAATCTAGCAAATCCCAGTCCTATACAGAATGGACAAAAGTAAAGGCTGCACTTACACAAAAACAATGCACAGTCCTGCATGGGTGCATCCCATGCTGACAAGCTGCAACTTGCCTTCAAAACAAACTCCAGCAACATCACCACCACCCAAAAGGGGAAGCCACATTATGAATGGGGCAACAGAACCTCTAGGCCCCAGTGAAGCCACCCACATGGGGCAACAGAACTATCGACACAACATAGAACTCCTAAATGGGAACCCAGCCAACCTCATGGAACGATGGAACATATCACTCATAAACTCATACATTGCTAACCAGGCTTCCAACAAACCCATCCAGTCTTTCAGGCAGGTGGAACACATTCTTCCTGGGGCCTGAAGCTTCACACACCCCATCTTGACATTCTGGGAATTATAGCTAAACTCACACAGCCATCATTGATACCCCTACATCACAAGATGGAGTTGCCAACTAGCCTGGATGACAGACAGTACACAACTTACTCACTGACAGCTCCCATCACAACAAAAGTTGCAAACCCAAATCACAAGAGCAAGTACCAACAAGTAAACACCTGCAGGTACATCTCTAAACTGAAAAGTTTCACACTAGACTTCTCACTAGTCCTGTGATCTCTCCAACTCCTCTTCTACTTCTCTCCTCTCTATGTTACACAGCTGACCTCTAGGCCTCTGGCCTGGCTGAGATGACTAATGAGTAGACCAAGGAAGGCCTCTTGTGAGATGTGTGTCGCAGTGACATGGCCTCAGGCCTTGACAGGAGCCTTTGTCATCCCTTTGAGATGCCAAGCTCAGTAGCTTACACCTCATTACCACATGTATTGGTAAAACTACCAATGTGATAAGAGACCTCATAGGACCCCCTTTAGTAATAACAAGTCATAATAATAATGAGACAGTGGACCCAGGTGGACAGTACATGGTCTCTTTTCTATCAAAAAACACAGTATGACAGTAGTCTCCTAGGTTAACATGGCACACCCAGTACAAAAGGACCCATCCAAATGTACAAAAAAGTCGACACTCATAAGACTCTATACAGAGTTAGACCCATCATTGTCTCGAGAACTCAAACTACAAGAAGACCTCTAAAAGGCAAACAAGAACCCTAACTGCACCATCTCAAAAAAATGCCATTATGATGGTGCATATCAGCCTCCTAGCAAAATTTCCCAGCTCAGTATACTCCTATGCATAACATAGAGAATAGCTGTTCCTGCCACAACATATAATATACTCTAAATCCCTCTCACCTCACAACATGTGGACATGCTGGAAACCTAACCCTCCTCAAACACTCCTGACATACTCTGGAATCAGCTCCATGTCCTTGTCATACTCCTCAACAAGCTAGATTCCTACAAAGAGGCTAAAGTTCTAGGAATCTATCTTAAGCAAAATGCCTGCAAGTGGCTCTGCTCATAATTTCAATAAGTTCCTTGGGAAATATCTCTGATCGGATCTACCAAGTGTCAGGAAATAACTCTGAATAGTGGCATACTGGCCAATATAGCATTAGCCAGGACATAAGTTAGAATTAGCTTTGGTATTATAACCTACCTACCTACCCTGAACTGACATAGCTAGCTATGAGACTTATTATTGAATAACTAAAACATTATATATTACTAAGTTCAAATATTACTCTAAGAGCAGAATTGAGAGAAAGAGTTCAAAGGAAAAAAGTAGAAATAAAGAGTTTGAGAAGAAAGAGGAAAAAAGAAGAAAAAAAGAAGAGGAAGTAAAAAAAGGAAAAAAATAGGGTAAAAGAGAAAAAACAAGTAAGACAGTAGAAAACCAGCTAAAAGAAAAAGAGAGGAAAGGTAGCAGGTGTCATAAAAGAAGATTTCAAGGAAATGTTTGTAGCTTTTGTGGGAAAATTTTTGTAAAATTGGGTTTTACAGATTGTGTTTAGACTTGATTTGTCTTGATTGTAACAAGTGTGTGTTGTGTGTGTGTTGTGTGTGTGTGTGTGTGTGTGTGTGTGTGTGTGTGTGTGTGTGTGTGTGTGTGTGTGTGTGTGTGTGTGTGTGATGTGTGTGTGTGTGTGTGTGTGTGTGTGTGTGTGTGTGTGTGTGTGTGTGTGTGTGTGTGTGTGTGTGCTTGTGAACCTGCTTAAGCAAAACTGATACCTGCTTGCTGCCTGTTGAAGTGGGGAGGACTGGTGTGCAAGTGCAGTGGACTGGCTAGAACCTCTCACAAGATGGCATCATATCAACTTGGATGACACAAATACAAGGACAAGGGGACAAAATAACAGGGGACAAAAAAATAAATATTGCACTTGCTTATAACAATTGCACTTAGGATTTATAAGGATGAAAAGGTTTAAAGTTAGTTTTGATTTTTAGCATTTTCATGAAAAATTTGCCAGTCTGACTTTTTCTGACAATGATTTGCAATGAGAATTGGAAAAAAACTGAAACAAATAAAACAGACAAAATATCTGAAACTGTGAAGACTGTTGAGGGATGGGATGGAACAACCATTTGAAATCATTTCATTTGTTTGCATTTCATTGCAGTTTACCATTTTGCTGGTGTTTTGCAAAATTTAAAGCCTTATTTTATTTAACTTTTTATTTTATTTATTTATTTTATTTATTTATTTGTTGACCGGGAGAGTCCACTGATTACAAGATCATTTTCAGTTTGCCCCTGGAGAAAAACTCCAAGAGAAATTTTTTTTACAAAGTTTTTAGAACAGACTGACTTTTGACATACAATTTTAGAAGATGACATTACAAAACATATTAATTATACAAACATCTAGAACATTTCTCTTCAATATATAATTTTAGAAGATATTCCTCTATTCTTTATAGATATTCGTGAAGTTTTTTATAATCAGAGAAAAGAGAAGAGAGGCCAGAATAAGGGAGAGAGAGCAGAAGATGCTAAGCTATAGTTTAGAAGGATAACAAATCTGATTTCAGTTTGACTCCTGCTTTTTAGGAGACCAATATGGAATTACTGATTTACAATCCTCCTTTGTTGTTCAAGTATTTTTAGTGGAGGTATTGGAGGCTTTAATTACTTTTGGAGTTTTCAAGATGATGGGAGTGACACAGTGAAGTGGGTACAGTACTGTGGGAGTGGCTTTTGGGATTATGATTGGTTGGTTAGGTTACCTTGATAGGTGTTCTAATAAGGGGGGAGCCAGGGAGCACAGTCGACATAAAAAATAAAATTAACAAAACAAGTTTCAACTTGTTGTTGTCTCTTCTTTTCCCGTTAGGTCGCCACAGCGAACCCGGTCTCCCGCCCGAACTTGGCATTTGTTTGATTGCAGTAGCGTTTGCCACTGACACATGACCCACAACGTACACCATACACACATGTGCCCACACAAAGTACACAGAAGGACATACTGAGAAGAACACAGACAGGACTTACTGTGAGGTGACTTACCGCACGCTATTACCACAGATATGTGGGCAGGAGCAGAGGAAAGGAGTTTTTGTTTATACAGTGGCTGGGCTGTAGACAGATTGCAGCTTCATGGCTGTATTGGTTACTTTGAGGAGATTTTTTGTGTGTAGCCCTTTCATGCTTGGTGTGTGTATATTGTATATGGTTGGATTTGTGTTGTTGGGGTTAGGGTGTTTTATGTATTTGTTTTTATTTTGATAGTTAGTGTTAGTTTGAGTTAGTAGGTAGTAGAGTAAGTTGAATAATTGAGGTTTTTTAGGCATCCACAGTTAGGCATCCACAGTGATGTGTTCTTATTCTCTATTATCTATTTATTACAATTGTTTGTTTCAGTTTTTTTCAAGATTTAGGAGATTTGTGGGCATGGGGGAAAGGCATAAAAGTAGAGTGGATAAGTGAACCCTCACAGTTGTAGTTTTTGAGTGGTCAGTGAGGAATTTTTTATTATACAGCAGGCCAAGTTTTTTTTTATGTTTTTTGGTTAGTTTATATAGAAGGTCAAATCTCAGGTGATTATCTATTTCAACCCCTAATAGTTTGGTATGATTTTTGTGGGGTGTTGTGGCCTTGTTAAAGGAGGAGAGAAAGAAAGAATCAGTGGGAGGTGTGGCCTGTGGAGCTAATAGTACTAGCTTTGTTTTACTTGGGTTCAGAAAAAAAGTGGCCCCAGGATGGAGCTTGGGGTACTCCTAGGAGACTGGTAGGGAGGGGAGAGTTGGTTTTTGCCATAACAGCTTGTTTCCTTCCCTCTTTTAGAAGTTTTGAACCAGGAGATGGCAGGGGGTTTAAGTTTGCTAGTAGTAGTGAAGTATTGTGGTGTTAACCATATTGAATGCTTTGGACAAAGGAAAGAAAGGTGGCAGATAGAGGAGTCTGTTTGTGTGAATGAATATTGACAATGTTGGTGAATTCTGTTAGTGCGGTGGAAGGGTCTAAAGCCATGTTGTTGTGTTGCTATTAGATTATTTTCTAGGAGATATCTCACCGTAGATTTGACCTACATATTTCTATAACCATAAAAAAAGTACATAAAAAACTTGGCCTACTGTATATTACCCTCTCTAAAATTTTAGATAAAGGGGGTAGTATGGCTATAGGGCAGTAGTTATTGAGTTCCAGGGAGGTTCCCCTTTATGTAGAGGGATGATATGTGATATTTTCCATAGCCTGGATACTATACACTCAGAGATGGATCTGTTAAATAGGATGGAGACAGGATATGATATGGCTTCTGCAGCCAGGTGGAGGTATTCAGTGGGTAATTTATCTGTGGCTAGAGACGTTGGTTTGAGTTTGCGGAGTAGTTTTTCAATGGATTTGGTTGGTTCTGGGTGGAAGCTGAACTTGGAGCAATTGTTAGTTGGGGTGGGGGGGTTGATTTGCAGGGTTGGGATGTTGTCATAGGGTCGGTCATTTGCAAGGGTCTGCATGGTATCTGTAAAGTATTTATTAAATTGAGTGGGGATGTCTTATTGGTTGTTATCTATTTTTGGGGTTGGGGTAGTTGTTTTACCTGGTTGTAGAATAGAGTTAATTGCTGCCCAGAATTTTTGTGGGTTGTTCCTGTGCTTATCCTGTAACTTTTAGTAGTAAGATGTTTTGTCTGTTTTGGTGAGTTTTTTTGGCTTTGTTACGTAGTTCAACATACATTTGTTTGTTCAACTGGGATTTACTGTTGAGGTAGTTGGTCCAGGCCTTGTTTCTTTTTTTGAGGAGGGATTTTGTGTCTGGGGTTAACCAGGGGACATATTTAGTTTTAATTCTTGTTGTTCTGGAGGGGATGTGATGGTTAAGGGTGCTTAAGGCAGTATTGAAATATAGTACAGCTTCATCAAGAGGTAGGTTTTTTAGGGGGGTCCAGTTGCACATTTTTAGGTCATTTATAAAGTTGGAGTGGTTAAAGTGTTTTTTGTTTCTAATTAGGTGCATAGATATTTGGGTCAGTTATGGTGATTTTGATCTGAGTAAGAATGTGGCTTGGTGGTCACTCAGGGTGACTGGTAGACATCCTGCGTGGGATATCAGTGATGGGTGGGATATGAGTATCCAATATAGAGTGGATTGGTGTTTGGTTCTCTTGTTTGTTCTTGTGGGGGAAGTGATGAGTTGGGTTAGGCCATGTAGGTTAATATGGGAGAGTGGGTTATGACTAGAACAGTTTTGCCAGCCAGTATTAAGGTCTCCTAATACTATGCTTTCCTGGGGTAGGGAATTAGATATCCATTCTAGGAGTTTTTCTGTAATGGGGATATTGTTGCCTGGAGGCATGTAGCATCCTATGATGTTGATGTGTTTACTATCATTAAGTTTTCGTTTTGTTAGAGTGAGTTCAACTTTATGAGATCTGGGGTTGTTATGTCTACTTTCTCAAGGATGAGGTGAGATTTATACACTATAGCAACACCCCCCCCTTTTTTACCTATTCTATCACTACGAATTATATTGTAACCTGGTGGAGTGATTTCATTGTTGTGGTTGCCTGGTTTAAGCCAAGTCTCTGTTAGTTTGACTATCTCAGGTTGATAAAAGGAGAGTAGTGCATGTAGGTCGTGGACTTTGTTTAGTATACTTCTGACATTTAAATTTAAAATGAGGAGCGTGGATTTGTCTCGGTGGAGTAGGGTATCATTCAGGTTGAGGGTTGGGGCTCCTAGATTTTGTGGGCCTGGGTTTGGGTGTATATCACTGCAGCTAATGAGTTGGGTTCTGAGGTAAAAATAGAGTTTGAGTAGTTTGTTTAGGGTCTTAAAGTTCTTTACAGTTGTTTAGGACTGGGAGTGTGATGGCTGTAATCTGTGTGCATAGTGGTGAATAAAGAAAGTTTGGTAGTGATACGGGACTAGTTGAGTAAAAGGGTGTGTTGTAATAATGTTAGTGGAAGTAGTTTTTCTTGGTATGAGGATAAAATTAAGTTGTTTTTGTTGGTTGGTGATAGAAGTTAGCAGTGGGAGGGTGGATACACCTAGGAGCAATAGTGAGAGGTGTATGTATGTGTTTTTGGGTAGTCTGGGAATGGTTTGGTTGGGTTTGGTCATGAGTGAGAGATCTGCTTGGGATGGGATAGGTGTGGTGGATGATGAGAGGTGTTGTTTGTGATTGTAAGGTAGTTAGATGGAAGACTGTGCTTTACAGGATGTGGAATAGTGGAAGAGAAGGAAATGGGTACAGGGGTGGGGCTGATTCAGTGATTGGTGGTTAGCATGACAGGAGTGGCTAATTTCAGTTGAAATGTAGCATTAGTGGGGGCGGGTGGGAATAGGAAGCAGGGAGGGGAGCGGAGTGAGCCAGAGTGCAGCAGAGCTAACACTAATTCCAATTATATCCCTGGGCTTACTTGTTTCTTTTCTTTGTACATCAAATGTATCTTTCCACTTGTTCCTGTTTACACCAAATGTGTCTGGTTGGCTGTATTGTACTAGTTTAATTTACTTATACTGATGCAGTCACACTGAAAAGGGTCTGGGGAAGCTTCCTCACCACAAGCAGGCCAAAAGATAACTTTAAAAATGGCACCGCTCAAGGAGACCCACTAATATAGACAAGTTAATGTGCATGGGGGAGGAGGGAGTTAGAGGAGGGAGATACAAAATGGGGGAAGGTATAACCAGAAAAAGCAGGTAGAGATCTGGCCCACCCTCTCACAGAAGAATGCAAAGAAAAGCAATCAGCATAAGAAGTGGAAGCCTTGAAGCTGTAATGTAAGTGTAAGCAAGGAAGAGGTTGAAGCAGGAAATTAGGAGTGTAAGCAGTTAGTTGCAGAAACACTACTTTATGGCCTTGGTTTGCAAGTAATACAAAGGAAGATAAATCTATCTGGGGGACAACATACACCAAGTAAATGGTACTTGCCTTACTTTACAAGTATTCAATGTAGAGGCAGATCTATTTTGGACAAGATATAGCAAGTATATTGTTAAGTTATGCCATCCACTGGCAATACACAAAGCTATAGTTGCATGGGGTGGGGGGGAGCCCTTGCAGGTGTGCACGCCGGCCAAAACAATGTTTAAAAAAATAACTAGTAAACGCAACAAATGTGCTGTAAAAGGAAATGTAAATAACCAGTGACAATGTTTAAAATATAACTGTTAAGGACCACATCTGCTAATAACAAGAACTATAAATATCCATTCACCTATGCAGACTTGTCTGGTAGGTATCTTTATTAAAAAGTGTTATTCTTGGCTTGCAATAACTGTAGGGAGAAACCGGACTGTAGCAGTGGTTTTATCTGGCAATGTTGCAGTTGCTGGTGGGGGGGGGGGGCCGAGCTGCGATGATGCAGGTAGACCAAGTGTACTATGCAGATTTGTCTGGTAGGTATCCTTATTAAAAAGTGTTATTCTTGGTTTGCAATTACTGTAAGGAGAGACCAGACCATAGCAGTGGTTTTATCTGGCAGTGTTGCAGTTGCTGGGGGGGACCCGAGCTGCGATGATGCAGGTAGACCAAGTGTGCTAAGCAGACTTGTCCAGTAGGTATCCTTATTAAAAAGTGTTATTCTTGGCTTGCAATAACTGTAGGGAGAAACTGGACCATAGCAGTGGTTTTATCTGGCAATGCTGCAGTTGCTGGGGGTGGAGGGGGGGGGACACCCGAGCTGCGATAATGCAGGTAGACCAAGTGTGCTATGCAGATTTGTCTGGTAGGTATCCTTATTAAAAAGTGTTATTCTTGGCTTGCAATAACTGTAGGGAGAAACTGGACCGTAGCAGTTGTGTGGGTGTGGGTAGCTGTGTTTGTGGAAGGTGGAGGTGTGCCTTTGTAAGTGTGGTGCGAATGTTATACATTATGAAATGGAGAGAATAAGAGTAAAGTTGTACTCAGTGAAGTCCGTAGCAATTTCATCATTGCTTGATTCAGACATATACATTCCCCTGTGTTTGTCAGTACTATGTTTGAGTACATTGTTTTTGAGTCTGGTATCACTGCTACAGCTGCTGGTACTTTTTCAATACAAGTATCTGCTTTGGAAGTTTTCTCCAGGAGTCTGTTGCTGAGAGGATGAGAAACATGCTACAAGTATACAACTAAGACAAGCTACATAAAGCAATAGTAAGAAAAAGTACTAGGTCACATCAGAGGCTTGGGAGGTCATTGTTAAGAAACTGAGAACTGTTGTAAAATTTATCATTAAATACCATAAATTCAGGTTATACTATAAGAGAATAACTATGTAAAGATAACCATGTCAGCAGCCAAAACGCATTACAAGTTGAATATTTTACTGTGCACATTTTACAAAATGGATAGACTGGCCTAAACTCTGGACTGATGCGTTTGCTTTTTTTTTTTGTTTTTTTATTCCTGGGTAATGCTATTCAGAGGTGAAGAGACATACAAGGGAACAGATTTAGTGGCACACCAGGCTATTTTTTGATGTATATTGTCATGCAAAGCTGACTAAATAGTTGAATCTAGCAAAGCTGGAAATGTGAGACTGTAGCCCACTGAAGGAGGGGAGACGGGAGGAGTAACCTATCCAGGAACTGAAACTTGCAAAACTGCTCCTTGTGAAAAGTCTTTTTTATCTCAGTAATTTGTTGATGCTTTTGCAAGTTTCTTTCAGAGAATGTGTGGTACATCAGTAGGAACAACATTTGTAAAACTCAGTGCATACCAGTCAATGACACATGAGCTGCAGATTCTCAAACTTGGCAGTTTTTTCAGGTGTTCCATTCTAAGCGAATGGAAATCTAGTCTGACAACAAATGGTAGGGCTATTTGTTCTCACAGTCTGTGCATTATGGGACAGATTTAGTTTCCAAAGGCATCACGATGTCTGCCCCCATGAGGGCAGACAAGAGTAAAAACAAAATAAAATTAGGAATGAGTACTTATTTTGCTGCAGGCAGCTTTGGGAGGTGCAGCAAACCATGGCAAGATAAAAAAATATAAGTTTTCTTCATCATTTGCCTGTAGTGGTAATTTAACTAAAAGATGAACTTCTTACCTCCCACAACAGTCTTTATCTCAAACCAGAATGTACTCCTATCTCAGTAAAACATTATGTATCTCCTATTGACCACACTCATAATATCTCTCCTGATAACAACCATCCTTACTTCCTATCAATAGTCGATTAGCTGGAATCTAAATTCTAAGTCTCTCACGAAACATAATTATCTACCACCTAGCTCAGAATTCTGTTACATCTCACCTGCCGTGTTCAGTCATTTCATTGTAGATCTACTCCCATTTAAAATCTATAACTACCACTCCAAAGGACACTTTAGTTTACAATACAACCTATTTATTTTGAAATACCTGGTGATTCTTGTTAATCTAGCATCCCAACTGATACTCAGTGGAGACATCCATCCAAATCAAGGCCCCACACTAACTCCCCATTCCCTTCAGTGCCAAGCACACATCACCTGAACTCCATAAGAAGACATAAACCTGTTAGTTCTCAGCACTAACATTAGAAGCTTGTTGAACAAAACTGAAGAACTCCACGCTACTCTTTCAGTCTATGCCACAGACTTAGTGCTCCTTACAGTAACATAGTTTAAGCCACACAACAAATATAACAAAATACTTCCACATGGGTACAATATAATTAGGAAAGCTAGAATATTTAGGAGAGGAGGAGGTGGTGTTACCCTTCTCTTCAAAAATAACCTTACAGTCAACCTTATTAACGACATCCCTAAATGTAACAATATTGAGATTCTTTTTACCAATGCAAAAAATAGCCAACTAAAACATATGAACCTACTAGGTATATATATATATATATATATATATATATATATATATATATATATATATATATATATATATATATAGATAGATAGATAGGTTCATAGGTAGGTTCTAGGCTATCGGCCCAAGGGCCTACGTAAGCCTAGCCAACAAGGTTCCCTGGCTTATGCCACCCAAGAAAGTTATTTTCCTGTGCCACTGTCAAGCAGAGACACAGAAGTAATCCCCGGGGTGTATTTCCTATTTCCCATCCACTCATCAAGATTTTTCTTGAAGAGTACTAATAAAGAACTTTACTTGACATAGATGGGTAGCCTGTTTCAGAGTATGGGAAGTCTCTGGAACAGGAATCTATCCCTCCAGCATGTCCTGTTTATTGTGGTGACAAGGTTTAGGTCCCTAGAGTGTGTAGCTCGGAGGAATTGGGATTTCTTTAGGTGTAGCATGTCCAACAGCTCTGGGTTTGACATAGCTTTATATGTTAGGTAGAGATCACCTCAGAGTAGGCGATATGCTACGGAGTAAAGCTGGAGTTTTTTGAGGCGGTCAGTGTAGAGCATTTGTTTGAGGCCAGTAATCCTCTTTGTGAGGTACTTCTGTGGCCTTTCCAGCTGCTGCAGATGTCTTGTGAGGTACATTCCAAAACGGGTGTTGTACTCTATAATGGGTCTAATGAGTGTCGAGTAGAAGGGAACAATGACCTCTTTTTTCCTGAATATACACACACACACACACACACACACATATATATATATATATATATATATATATATATATATATATATATATATATATATATATATATGTATATATATATATATATATATATATATATATATATATATATATATATATATATATATATATATATATATATATACACACATACCTCCTGAGGACAACACTAACACACTGGAGCCATAATCCACTGGACATCCCTATCCATCCCTCAGGAAACACTCATCCTAGACGAGTTTAATTTAGACTGGTCCTCCCTCAACTCATTCCTTCCCTCCAACCATATTAATCTCTATGGTTTTAAGCAGCTAATACAAACTCCCACCCTAATAGATAAATCTACAAACAAAGAGTCAATACTTGACTGGATCCTTACTAATTGTTCTTCCTCAGCACAACACTTTGGTACATTACCCAACACTCTAAGTGATCACCTCCCTGCCTTTCTATTAAGACAACATTAAACCTGCAAAAAAAATCCCCCCCACAAATTTGCTACACTAAAAACTTTAAATCAGAAGATTTCATAACAGCCTTAAACTTCTGCAACTGGATTCCATTTACCTGCCTTCCATTGGACATGGCAGTGGACCACTTCAGCTCCACCTTTCTAGATATACTTAATCAGCACTTTCTACAACTATTAGAACCAACTCGAACTATGCCCCCTGGCTCACCAAAACCAATCATCTACTTCTGAAAGAAAGAGATAAGGCCTGGGACATCTGGCATAATAATAAAACTAACTCAAATAGACAATTATTTCTTGAACTAAGAAATAAAACAAAAAGACAAATAAGGAATGATAAAAACCTACTACTCTGACATTCATACTAAACACAACTCAAACCCACAGAAATTCTCAGCAGCTATTAACAAAATTCTACAACCAGGTAAAACTAGTACGCCACCCCCAAACACAAACAATACCACCATCAACATAGCAACTCAATTCAATGACTACTTCTCCAACTCCATTCTTAAATTGATTACCTACTCTTGCCCCACTAGTCTCCCAGATCTACATAATCCCCCAAACAACCAGAAACTGTTTTCATACAAACAAATCCCAACCAGTCTCATCTATAAATACCTGCCCAAACTAAAACCTACTTCCCTCATAGCAGACAAACTCCCACCTGAATACCTCAGATCACAGCCAAAGCCATAGCATACTCTTTTTCCATTTTAATAAATAGATCCATTGCTGAGCAGTCAGAACCTTCTGTCTGGAAAATCACTCACATAATCCCGTTACACAAAGGTGGTACGTCAACTGAATTTTCCAGTTACCGACCAATAGCCATACTCTCCTCATTGTCAAAATATTGGAAAATCTACTCACTCCCAGATAGTAAACTACTTCTTACCCAACAACCTCCTTGCCAAAACCCAACATGGGCTCCACCCTTGCCATAGCACTACCACTGCCCTCATCAGTTTTACCAGTATTGTCAGTCAGCAATGGAACCTAGGCAATCTTGTCTCAACTGTCTTTCTAGACCTATTTAAAGCATTGGATATGGTCTCTCACAACAAACTTCTAACTGTCCTTTCCAAACTTAATCTCAATAAATCCACCCTACTCTGGTTTAAAGGTTATGTTTCCAACCACCCGCAGGCTATTAAATGGATTGAGCCTCTATCTTCCCTCCTCCAAATTACCCTAGGAGTACCACAAGGATCTATACTTGGACCACTGCTTTTCAACATTTTCACAAACAACCTACATAGAGCCACTCATCAAGCAAACTTGGTACAATATGCTGATGATACCACACTAATCTGTGCAGCTCCCTCTTTCCAAATTCTTCAAATAAAAAAACAGGACTTATTCACCACCATAGAAACCTGGCTGTCAAACTCCCAGCTTATTCTAAATCCTAAAAAAAAAACTCATGTTATTCTATCCCTCCAAGTCTATTCTATCCCTCCAAGTCTACTGACCCCACCCCACCCCTTTTAAAATATCCTCAAAGGACAACACCCTCATCACTCCAGTGGCACAAACCAAACTACTAGAAACAATCATTGACCAAACTCTGAAATTTGATAAACATATAGACCACACCATAGCTAAAGTTCATAAAAATCTGAGCAACCTTTATCGAAGATAAAACTACCTGACCACTGACAGTAACGCCACCATAGCTAGAACTCACCTACTCTCCACATTACAATATCCATCCCTTGTTCTAACCAACCTAAACAAAGGTGACTTAAATAAATTAACCGCTTGCTATAACAAAATAGCAAAATTCGTGACCAACTCCTCCTAGTGATCCCATTTTTCGACACTTACTGTATGCATTTAAAAACTGCAGAAGAGCCAGAATCTATCTCAGCACTTATTTGTGACAAGGCATAGAAGCTATCTCTGCATATGATGCCACTTTACCACACATAGACACACACACAGACAGACACACACACACACACACACACACACACACACACACACACACACACACACACACACACACACACACACACACACACACACACACACACACTCAGTTATGTTACAGATTGCATGCAAAGCTACGAGCAGTATAGAACATCACCAATTCACCTAACTGTGGCACGGGAGGAGGCCAGAGCACATGGCACAAACTTGCAAGGGCACATGGAGAACTGTGAAGTAATAATGCTACAGTAATGATAAACTGTGTGTTTAACTGTTAAAGTAACCTACAATATTTAAATGTAATACTCCTTCTCCATTGTTAATACAGTGTTTATTAAGCATAAAGCTAGATTAACAAATGTACATCAAATACACCAAAATCTGAGTGATTGTATTAAAATATTCTGTGGCCTTACCAACATTTACCTAAAGAGCTATTTTTGAACATAGATAATAACATCCTTTGTATTGAATTAAACTCATGCCGGGCAAAGACTCGAGTAACAAGTGAAAATAATCCCAAGTATAATACATATAAGGAAGAATGGCAAATCCATCTTTTGTAGTCTAGCTCAACAACAAAAGTTCTACCTTAAAATGTAACAGGCATTTAGCATCTAAGTAAAGTACTGTATCAGTGTTAGACTATTGAATAGCCATGGTGAAGACAATTTGCATAATACAGCAAATTATTAGCAGTGGGTATCATATGAGGTTTTATAAAGTTATTTGAGTCAGCTCAACAGATTTAAATATCCCATGTGCATGCAGCATCATTACAAGCTATTGATACTCCATTTATGGTTAGGGAAGTCAATGAAAAGTGGACAAAAATGAAACATAAAACTCTGAAGAAAGCACCAAAGGTAATGGATACATAATAAAGTCTCATGTAGGCACCCCCTTTAAGTTTAATTCTCAGCATGGACCAAGGTTTTTCACTGACAAATAGAATGCAGGAAGAGGAGGGGGTTCACTTGTTGTAATCACTCAAAGTAAGACAAATAGAAGCTTCATTTCTGACTAGGCAGTATAAATAGTCAAGAGATGAAAAAGAAGAAACTAAATCTAAACTAGCTTTGATAAAACCAGATAAGCAGCCAGACAGAATCAGTCTCACTGCATATATTGTATCCATTAGTTCTTTATATCTGTTACCCTAGATAGTTATCACTGTAGTCTCTCTTTGTGAAAACAGTATAGACACCAATCTTATTTTTCCCTCTGTTAAACAGTTCTTTGGCTGAGGCTTCTTAAGTCATCTGGCCATTTGTTTATTAACCTTGGTGGTGACTGACTTAAAGTGAACAGTGAGTGAATTTTATAATCCTAGATTGCAGTATCCTGTCTAGGTTTACTGCAGACATCAGCTTTGATATCTGTGATACAACTTGAAGTCAGATTCAGAGGTCCCACTGAGAACACAGCAGATACATCTGTCCTTTCATACACAGCCTTCAAAAATACTCTCAATATTAAGGACACTTTGAGCTGTAGCCTGTGATTTACTTATTTAGAGGCTTCTATGACAAGGAGATTATAAAGGATATAAAGTAGACTCATGATATTTTTTTTTTTACTTTTACTGGGATATAACATATTTTTGTCAGAAATTTGCAGAATAAAAAAAAAACACATTACAAAATCAGTGCAGGACTATCTGTTTCCAAGGTCAAAAAATTCATGAAAAGGTGTTGGGCAGTGCAAATCAGCATAAGCCTCATATACCAAACTGCACTATGCAATACTGTTCAAGGATTAACATTAAAATGCATCAGTATAACTTCATGACCAGTGTAGCACAGTGAGAAATGGACTTAACATTTCTTACTTCATCTGCATTTCCCTGCCACTCTTCCTCTAAGAAAAGTCAAGAAGGAGGCTTCTTCTCATATCCTAGTGAAATACCTGGTTTCCAGTAAAGTACTGCATAATGAATTGCATAGCTGTATATTACAGCAAATAGTGACGTAATGTGCATAGTCTCAGCAGGGTGACTTCTCTCCTGTCAGTATGCCATGAATTATTTTGCTAACAGAGTGCTGTAGCTTCATCCTCAGCAATGTGCTTCCTTCCCATAGCTGAGATATGTAGTCTTCATTGCATGTCACCATGATACACTCGGTTATACAAAGTACACATCACCATAGATGTTTGATGGTATAGAAACCAGCTGTGCAGTGCAGTAGCATATGGATAATCACTTGTGAGATGTTGTATTGCACTCAGCATAACAAAGCATATGTGTGATCTAATTCACTTAAGTATGTCCTACGAAGTACTCCATTATGCACAGTTTTTTTTTACTGTAAATGCTGCACTTTATGAAAATTAAAAAGAGGGGGGCTAATGATCCACTGAATGCCATAGTGGCCAGGATTCATGAATGCCTACAGATTATGATAAGCTCATGTGCATAATGTGCAGTGGTGAGCACTCTGGTATTCACTAAAGAGCTCTGTACATCGCACCCAGCTTCAAAATAAGGATTAGTGACAGAATATTCTGTTGAAGGCATAAGTAGGTGAAATACATGCTAATGAAGCAATTCAACATGACAAAGTGATTCAGAAATGTATAAAGCACACGTGTACATGTTGTGCTCCCATTTGGCCTCAATTCCAATACTCTGGAATACAGCCATGAACACACTTAGAAAAAATGTTATGGATTGCTGCTGCTGCTGTCATTAACCTGTATGTGCAACAGGCTTTAACACAAGCTGCTGACAGATCTTGGCCTAGCAGGAGAAGAGTGTTCAGACCACATTCTTTTTATAGAAATTCTACAGCACAACAGGGAAGACAGGAATACGCAAGATGAAATATGCAACTTCTGCTAACCTCACTTGAGGCCCTGGGGAAATCATGGTGAGCCCATACTAGTGGAAACAAAGGTATGTGCATCATTATGTATACTAACAACAGACACTTTTCAGAGACCCACAAGGAATATACTAAGGGTGTCACAGGCCTCAACATTAAGAATATTAAACTAATTTCTAAATGCAATGCTGCAAAATGTAAGGGATCATATCTGGTTTCCACATACCTCATAGGACACAGCTACTACTATGAACTATTCTATACCATAGCACATTTCCCTAAGGGTCTGGGGGCCATAGACTGCACACACATTAAAATAAAAGTCCCACCTGATGAACAGGGAAGGAGGTACATCAGTAGGCAAGGATATCATTCTGTCAACTGTGAGGCAGTCTGTAATACCCGAGGGATCATCTGCAATGTTTGTATGCAGGTAACCTTGTCAGTTTTCACATCTCACACATATGACACACTTGTGACCTGTATGTAAGTTTTTCTAGGGGTTACTTTCCACAAGGACGTATAGTGGAGGATGCAAGTTATGCATTGGAATTTTGGCAAATACACTCATGACAAAGCCCTCATGACAAAGCCATGCAACCACACTGAGCAAGGTTACAAAGATGCACGCACTCAAAGTAAGAATATAATAGAGAATATATTTGGCTTGTTCAAATCAAGGTTCCAAAGTCTAGATGCATCTGGTGGTGCCTTGCATTATGACCCATCCACCTCAACCAAAATACTTACAGTCTGTGCCATGTTGCAAAATATAACTGTCAGGAAACTGCTGCAAATAGGACAGTAATCCCAAGGATCACATTTCCCAGCACCACAGGTGAGGCCAACAGGGCAAGCAGACACAGATGAGGAGACCGAGGAAGAATCAGCAGCTGTGGATGGTCCTGGCTGGCATAGGTGAGCACAATGTGCTATGGCCCTAGCTAAGAGGCAGAGGACAATACATGCACTCACTACCTAAGTAAAAGTCAAAGCTGTTAGGCACATAAACAGCAACAGTGATGCATGCAAAATTAGTACCCTTTACTTACTCATATAATGGTTGTGTTCTGTGGGCATCAGAGGCAACCCCAGAAGCGACAAGTTGTGGCAGCAGCATTAAACAAGGTAAATGATGAACCTGTAAAGAAGCGATAAAAAAGATTACCCTAATATTCAAGTATTGTACATCAGTAAGACAAAACATGGCTGAACTGTACAAGAATGCCAGCAGTAACTCATGACTGATATATGCTACATAAATATTAATCTGACCAATACTGTGCATCATGCATTAAAGTTGCCCACTGTAGACACCCACAACAGTGATCAGGGCAATCTTAGCAGCATTTGCACAAGGTGCTGACTAGTAAGACTGTATTACTTAAAAATACTACCACAGATACAATGAGGATCACAGACAATATAACTCTCATTTGAACTTGAGCAAGAAAAAAAATTCAGTATAAAGAGAGCAACCCTGCATTACCAGGCTATAACTCATACCACACCTTTCTGCCAACTAACCTGGACCAAAACACTAAAGGAGGAGGTGTGTCCATATTCATTAAGGATATCCACACCTCTAGGCTACTTGCTCAACATAATGTATCTGAAATTATCCAAGTGCAACTAACACTGGGCAAGACTGCAATCCAGGTTGTAGCTTGTTACAGATCCCCTGCCATGCCCCAGGATGCCTACACCACATTTCTTGATATACTGGATAATATTAAGGTACAGCCCAATACCCTAATAATGGGTGATTTCAACTACCCCACCATCAACTGGAAAAACTACTCATGTATAAACTCATTTGCTCAACGCTTTCTGGAATTCATAAATTCCAATGCCCTGGATCAGCTTGTCCATACCTCCACCAGAGGCAGCAAAATCCTGGACCTGGTCATTACCAATATGGGCAACTAATTTCCATGCCAGAGGTCAAATCATCGCTGGTCAGATCCGACCACAAGCTAATCACCCTAGACATCAATATCCTGCCCCCACCCCCCATTAAGGAAACCACCATAAAAAACTTCTCCAAAGCCAACTTCATGCTTCTTAAGACAGAAGTGGCAAGCTTCACGACACCCATACAGACGGAAAATAGAGGTACGACTGCTGAATCCTATACAAATGCACTGTATAAGTCCATACATAAGTGCTTGGATCATGCCATCCCGAACAGAACCAAGATGCTATTCTCCAAAAAAAGGAAGCCAATCTGATGGTGCCCTGCCATAAACAAACTCTACAACAGAAGGAAGAAGCTGTTGCAAAAAAGAGTAAAATCCCCTGATTGCAGGAACTCTCTGGTCAGCCTCAGTAAAAAGCTGAGATCCCTCATAAAATCCTCCAAATCTAGTTACAAAAATAAAATTGCCACTGATTCTAAAGACAACCACAAAGCATTCTACAGCTATGTCAAGAATCTCAATGGCAACACTCAGATCTGCTCTGAGCTATAGCACAATGACACTAGATATACAGAACCAACTGATATTGCCAACATCCTGGCAGATAGGTTCAGTGCAAACTTCAACCCCCCTCAAAACCCAAAGGGCCCATCACTACACTGGAAGAATGCAAAGCCCCTGTAATTACGGCTTCACAAGTAAAGACCACACTCACCAAAGCCAAGAACACAGCATCCATGGGACCTGACAACATCTCAGGCTGTGTTCTGCACAAACTACAGAACGAACTGGCACCCCACCTAAGTACCATGTTAAAGCATAGCCTCACTTCAGGCTTTGTGCCTACTGAATGGCACACAGTGATAGTTATCCCACTCCACAAAGGGGGGCTACTGCCCCATTAACCTGACAAGCCTGGTCTGCAAGGCCATGGAACGTATCATCTTGGAGATTATAAACAAGGACATAGGTAACCTCCAAACTCGGGAACCCACTCCGTTTGGGTTTGTAAAAGGGAGGTCATGTCTCCTGAACCTGATTGACTTCTTTGAAATAGTCACCAGAGCCACGGACAAGGGTAAGGTGATGCACACAGCCTATCTTGACCTTGCCAAGGCTTTCGACACCATCCCCCACTCTGGAATTATAGGTAAACTCACTAGACTGGGCATAAATCCCTATGTCACAAGATGGGTGGCCAACTGGCTCACTGACAGAACCCACACAGTGAAAGTAGTCAACTCCAAATCCAGCTTCAGACCAGTGACAAGTAGAGTACAACAGAGCTCAGTCCTGGGTCCTCTCCTGTTTGGTATCTACTTCTCAGAAGTCCAGGCTAATACAGTAGGTCTTTGGCTAACAAAGTTCATGGACAACTGCAAACTAGGTGCCATAACAGAATCGCCTAATGATGTGTACATTCTACAAAGGGGGCCTCACTGAGACTGATGTTTGGTGTCAAAGTCATTGCCTCAAGGTCAATGCCAAGAAGTGCATTGTCATCCCCTTTGGGAAAAGCACTGTACCCATGAACTACCACATAGGCAGTAACCTACTAAATGCCAAAAGTGTGATAAAAGACCTTGGGACACAGATGGACAGTAGTATGTCCTTTGATAGTCACATTGCCACAGTAGTCAGAAAATCCTTCTATGTGGCACACCTCATCACAAAGGGCTTCAACTCCAGAAAAAAAGAGGCCATTGTTCCTCTCTAGTCATCCCTCATCAGACCCATTATAGAGTAGAACCCCCCCCCCCATTTGACATGTACCTTGCAAGACATCTACAACAACTAGAAAGGCCACATAAATACCTCACTAAGAGGATTACCAGCCTCAAACAGATGCCATATGCAGACCGTCTCAAAAAACTCCAGCTCTACCCAGTCATTTATTGCCTACTCAGAGGTGACCTCTGCCTAACATACAAAGCCATGTCAAACCCAGATCTGTTGGTCATACTACACTTAAAGAAACCCCAATCCCTCTGAGCCACATGCTCCAGGGACCTAAACTTCCACCATAATAAACAGAACTTGCTTGAGGGATAGATTCCTGTCCCAGAGACTTCCCATGCTCTGGAACAAACTACCCATTTATGTCAAGCAAAGTTCCTCATTAGCCCTCTTTACGAAAAATCTTGACAACTGGATGGGAAATAGGAAATTCACCCCAGGGATCACTTCTTTGGCTCTGTTAGACAAGGGTGCAGGAAAATAACTTTCTTGGGTGCTGAAAGCCAGGGAACTTTTTTGGCTAGGCTTATATAGGCCCAAGGAAAAGAGAGTAATTTCCAGAATGTTAGATCCCTTGTCACTAAAATAAACAGACAACTCAGGAGCTTAATAAAATCCACCAAAAGCATGTTTTAATTATGTTCTTAATCTCAAAAGCACAACACAGCAATGTGATGAACTGATTATGAATGATATTACCTACACTGAGGCTGAAAATATAGTGAATCTACTGGCTGACAAATTTAGCTCTAACTTTATCCCTCTCTCCTATCCATCTGTCTCTCAAGATATACCTGAAACTGGCTCACCTCCACCTAACGTGCAAGACCAAGTCCTAAAAGTATTATCAGAAGCTAAAATACTGCATTGGTGGGTCCTGCACTGGTGCATCCCTTGATGCATCTTAAATAGCATGAAGCATGATTTAGCCACACCTCTAACAACATTCTTCAATCTCATCCCCCATTGAGATTTTGTACCACGTGAATGGAGAACAGCTACAGTCATTCCCCTGCATAAGGGAGGACGTTCCACAGACCCAGGAAATTACAGACATGCAAGTCTGACCATCGTCTTATGCAAAGCCATGGAAAGACTTATCATGGACTTAATCAGTCAGGACAAAAGGAACCTCCAACACTGAACCCATCTCAGTTTGGATTCATCAAAGTTGGTCATGCTTACTTCACTTCATGGAATTTTTGAAAATGTCACCAAAGCAACAGATTGAGGCAAAATGGTACACATTATATACCTATATCTGGCCAAAGCTTTTGACACAATTCTCCACTCAGGCATAGTAAAAAAGCTAAATAAACTGGGAATAAACCCTTATATCACCCACTAGATTGCCAACTGGCTAACAGATAGAATGCAGATAATAACAATAGGAGACGTTACCTCCACAAAGAGACAATTAACTAGTGGACTCCCAAGGGTTCTGTGATGGAACCTCTCCTGTTTGGCATCTACTTCTCTGAAGTAAAATCCAATACCGAAGGGATCTGGCTGACTAAGTTTGCAGATCACAGTAAGTTACAAGTGGTCAGTGAATTCCCAAATACCTTAGCCATCCTGCAGGAACATTTGTCTCAAATAAACAACATGTCAAAATCATGGTCTGAAAGTAAATGCCAAAAAATGCATGATTGTATCCTTTGGGAAGTCATACACCCCAGGGAACTACCACATTGAGAATATCCCCAAAGAGTTTACCCAGGTGTTTATAATATGGGAACATATGTTGTTAGTGAGATAACTTTTGACCAACTTGTGTCTATTGTTGTAAGAAAGTCCTTTTATGTTGCTCAGCTTATAAACAATAGGATTGTCTAGATCTAGGGATGTTATTTTCCCTGTTTACTCAGCCCTCATTAGGCCGGTCATTGAATATAATGCTCCCTTTGACTTGTATCTGTCTAGACACATACAACAACTGGAACACCCACAGAAGTACCTTACTAAAAGGATACAAGGCCTAAACAACATGTTCTACATGGATTGACTCAAAGCCTTGTCACTATACTCAGTATCCTACAGACTTCTAAGAGGTGACCTGTGTGTGGCATACAATGCATCTTCTGACCTATTACTGATGTATTTACTGCACATCAGCAAGTAAAATGGCATTGAAATACTTAGTCTAGGGATCTAAACCTTTTCTGTAACATCAACAGACAGTACAGGTTTATTTTGCAGAGGATACTGCTGATGTGGAACAGACTCCCCATCCACATAATACAAAGTTCATCTCTGTCCATTTTCAAGCACAATTTAGATTTATGGATAGGAAATAGAAAATTTACCCCAAGACTGCCCCGAACTACTAATGGACACAGGCAGTACCTAAGTGCTTTATCCCATGCATTGGTTCCCTCAAGTTATCTATGGCATGATCCCAGTTATTTACATTTGGAGTAATATGTAAGTTTCAACCATGGGAAAGGTCAGTCTATAACCAAATTGGATAGGTTATTTCAAGCACAAAAAGAGAAATTGTCTATCCTTAACATGGCCTGCAGCTAGCCTAGTACTTACATTGAAACTATGGGTATTTATGGTTAGAAGTGACAGTCCATTCAACTCTATTTTGTATGCCAGTCAATAATTAATATCACAGATATTACCTTACTGCATAAATGTTATCACAACTAAAATTTAGGAACCAAATACTTCTAGTCAACCAAGTGCCCAATTGAAGGAAAAGGTTGAAGCCTGAAAAGCTCAGAGATGAGTGAGCTATAAAAACTGTTTCTATATGCCAGTAAAGATCTGCAGCTGCTATTTTATGCACAACTAAAATTTAAAGTTTTATGTTGACATGTGAGAGATCTGATTAGGAACTACCAAAGAGAAATTAAAGTAATGGGTATACACATTAATCAAACCCTAGTAATATATTATGCAGCACAGCAACTTCTAAACATTTTTCTGATATTCACGTTGATCTTTTTCCTCTAGGTAATGTTTGTGCATTGATTAATGGTAATCTAAAAGGTCATCATTCTCAGTGATTTGAAGTTCTATATATCAGTCATAAAAGTTACGTTTATGAAGTGTGGAATCTATTTTCAAATTTCAAATCATAATTCTTACTGATCTCAGATTTCTGATTCCTCTAAGAAATACTATTTGCAAAACTGTTGCATATAGCATTCCTGATTAACCATAATGCTGACAATACTCAAGCTAATTTATTATCTCATGATATTCCTGTATCACCTGTTGGTACAATATGCAAATAGGAATAGGCCAGGCCTGTAGATGTAATGTGGAAATGTGTGACTAACAGAATTTGTAAAACACCTAATATATACAGATGGTGCAGGGAGCAGAGGTTTGCGTTGTCGCCTCACAGCAAGAGGTTCTTTGGTTCAATTCTCAGCTGGGGTACTTTCTGTGCAGAATCTGCATGCCCCCCCAATGTTCACGTGTTTTTTTTTCTGGGTGCTCCGGTTTCCTCCCACATTACAAAGACGTGTCTGGAGTGCTTGGGCCACACTGAAAATTGTTTTGTTCCAAGTTGGGCTTTCCTGGTAAACAAATGTTAAAAAATAAAATAGTAAGCATGAAAACTGCCAAGTAGATGAATCATTGATTATTGTACCTGACTGTGTATTTAATATTCCTCCAGGAAATACATACACCTGTTTCTGTAGTTATGTAAAGTCAAGTAATTCCTTCACTAGTTAAATACTGACAATAACTGTGTAAGGGGGAGAAAACATTTAATTTAAAATCTGCTCCAATTTTAATGATTGATTTCTGAATGTCATTATGGCTTCCAAATATTTTCTTAAACTTCCTTATCAATATTTGTGAAAAGATGTATTTAATTTGGGAGATGAATTTATATCTTGTGTGTATATCTAAGTATTAAACTTATAAACAGAAAATATTCAATGACTAGTCTGTGTTTATGTTCATTATATAATTGTTTCTTTTATACCATACTTTTATCAGCCCTTTTTGGTTGCACAGCTTTAATGCAGATGTCATCACTCAGGTGGTTGGTTAATTGTGAAGTTCTATTTTCAAGATATAATAAAAAAGATTTAAAAACATACTTTGAGGGATTTTGCACTATTAGTTATGCAAAGATTGTCATATGATATTAAGAAGAGTCATACAGTAATGTCTTTCGGCTTTTCCCAGTTAGGGGTTGCCACAGCAGAACTCCAGTCCGCTAATGATTGGCAGTGGATTTTTGTGGTGCCAAGGTGCCAGCCCGATGCCCAACCTTCAAAGAAGGCACAACCATTCACACACACACCCACCTGCATGTCTTTATGCGTCACTTGACCACAGGGAGAACATGCAGATTCCACACAGAAGGCACTCCAGCCGAGAATCGAATGAGAGAACATTTTGCTGTTAGGCAACAATGCTAACCGCTGCACTACCGCAGCCTCTATTAAGAAGTCATATTATATATGATAAATGTGATATATTGTCATATGATATTAAGTAAAGTCATTACTCACTTTTACATGTAAATGAAAAGTCTTATTACAGAGCAAAATAATGTTTCACCTAGAAAAGATGCAAGTAGCAAAAACAGTATTTCAATAAGATGTGGCAGTCTCAGTGTTCAGAAGATATGGATAGTACAGGAGATCTAGCCTCCCCAAAGAATTTTTAAATTATTTGTTTAAGTTATTGTTCTCTGGGGAAAAAAAAACTGTTGAGCGTGTGACTGAGGTGAAATATTTCATGGAGCTATGACCCATGACATCACACTACATCTTGTTTTTCAATACAATGTAAACAGCTATAGTTTTATACAGATAGAGGAAGTTATTGCACATCATGTGGAAAGCGTACTACATATGAGACAATAGCATAAACTATGAAATATCATGTCAATTAATGCCAGGCAAGAACAGTAATAAAGTTAATTTTGTGAATATGCATTTAGCTTCTTAACTGCTCTCTTGACAGCACTTTCTTGAGGTGCATATATGTGGTAGGAGAAAAAAAGAAAAGGGACAGGAAACCTCCACCCTGGCCAAAAAGGTGAATCTCCAAAGGGAGATGTATAGATAATAAGATATAATGAAGAAGTATCAGATAGAAAAAAAGGGGGGAGGAATGGAGGGAGGGATGCAGTAATTCAAGAGTGATCTGTTCGAACATCTACTGTTATGGAAAGTTTACTTGTACAACTATACTGTTTTCATCATTAGATCACTGTTGCAGTAGCATAAACCTACACAGGATATTTGCCAAATCATCGACAGCAAGGGAGGAGGACTGCAGGCCTGAATCTAGGATTCCCTGAAGAATAGTCTTAACAAACTCTAATCTGGCCCCAGAAAAGGAATAAATCTTGTAATACTTTATAAAAGTGTGCACTGATAACCAAGTAGCCACCTCTAGAGTAGAACTAGAGTCCACACCATTCCAAAATACTCTAGAATTATCCATTGCTGTAGTAGACTGAGCTGTAGACTTCTTGGAAAAGAACTAACCATGGTGTGAAAAGCAAAATGAATAGAGTTTGACAATCATTTAGAAATTATGTTTTGACACCAACATGTTCTAGAAGTAGCCATTGCTCTAGTAAAATGACCCCTAGCCTTCTGAGGCAGGGACTGACCATGGTGTGAGGTGCAAAAATTGATAGAGTTGGACAACCATTTCTGTTCTGGCATCAAAGGAAATGGAGATGGTCCAAAGCTCTAATATATTTTGGCCTGTAAATGTAGTATCTTAGTTGTCTGTGTACAACTTGAGTATGTAAGATTCTTTCTCCCATATCATTTGATACTGGGAAGAAAAACAGGAAGATTCATTCATTTATTTATGGTAAATTCCAAAATGACTTTAGGCATGAAGAAAAGATCATTTCTTAAAGTTACTCTGTCCTTGCGAAAAGTGAGGAAGAGTTGAATCACCATTAGCTCCTGCAGTTGACAATCACTTGTCCAAAGTCAGATCAATGAGTAGGACAATTTTCCACATTAAGAACTTCAAATCAGCCTAATAAGCTGGTTCAAAAAGTGGAAGGGTAAGTTATTTTAGAACATAATTAAGATCAAGAAGGTGCCATGTGTTTTTGTGGCTGGATATGTAAACTCTTTTACTTGGAATAAGGAAGAAAGGAAGGATCCAGAGGTAGATATGATGAAATAGTCAATAAGTAAATGTTAAGTAAATGTTAATTGAAGAATAGGAAAGGTCTGAACTGAGTAATTCACACAGGAAGTGTAGAAACAAAGGGCCATCTACCTTGTAAGGGCCCTATTCTTTTTTTGACACCAAAAAGAGAATCTCTTCCATTTTGCTACATAAGATTTTCTAGCAGCAATTTTTTTTAGCTTCCATTAATACCTTCTCTGGATAAAAAGTGCCTTAATGAAAACAGAATTCAATCATCTGGGCAGTCAGTAGAAGCTTCTGGAGGTTGGGGTAGACCAGCAATCCCTTGTCCTGTGCAAACAAAGCCTTTCAGTGCGGATGATTGTGGTAATTCCCCTTAGCAGTTTTTATGAGAAAGGAAAACCAATGTTTTCTGGGCCAAAATGGAGCTACCAAGATTATCATTTGGATCTTTAAAGAATTCTGATGATCATACAAAATGGTGGAAATGCATAAAGGAACCTCCTATTCAGGGGAAGGAAAATGTGTCTGCCTTCAATGTCTTTGTGCAAGGAGTCTTGAAGCAGAATTTCCTTAGTTGTCTGTTGTGAATGGAGACAAACAGATATATTTGATAAGTCCCTCACACATGGATTATGTCCTGGAAGACCCAAGGTGCAACTTCTATTTATGGAGGTCTGTCCTGGATCTGCTGAGAGTGTCAGCCACCATGCTCTGCCCTGACTGAAAGTGAGAAACCTGAAGGAACATATTGTGCAGAGCTGCAAGTTCCTGGGCTAAAATGGCTAGTCTGCAAAGATGGTAGGAGCTTGTTCTCCCGTTTGTTTACATGCCACATCACAGTTGTTTTATCTGTGATTCCTTGAAGAGATCCCCGAGTCCACAGTTGATGTAAAGTTTGCAAAATATTTATCCGGGCCAACATTTCTTTTACATTGATGTGTTTCTTCTTGACATGTTGCCCCAAAAGCCCTTTACTTTGATCCCCCTGGACAAGCTAAGTCTGAAGCATCCATGGCTACAGAGTGAGATGGAGCCAGAGGAGAGATCAGAAGGCCTGGATTCAGTAGCATTTGGTCGCTCAACCAACACAGTTCCCTCATGATAAACATGAAGAACAGGAATCTGGAAGACAAGAGGATGTTAGTCCTGAGTCCACACTGATTACCGCTACCACTAAATTTTCTCCATGTGAGTCTGGTTAAAGGGACCATTGTGTCTGAAGAGACCATGTACCCTAGTATCCTGAGGAATTGCCTTGATGTAGTCATTAGAGAAGTGTCTGGCAGACAACTTAGAATAATGATTCTTTCTGTGAGATGGAGTAAGGGGCAACTTCTCATGGTTTAGAAAGAGCCCAGAATTTTGAAATGTGTTTCATGCAAACAGCAGAGAATGATGGTAAATTAGAAAATAATCTGCAAAAATACAGGAAATTATGAATTCCTTGGCATCTGTGGAAGGGCCCAAGGGTAAAGAGGACAACTGAAAATGTCAGCCAAAGCAGAAAATCTTAAATATTGTCTGAAGTTTCTGTGAATGGGTGTGTGGTGTTATGAGGAGTCCTTTTGGTCCAGATTCATCATAAAACATACAGGTGGAATCAGAGAGTTTGGAGGGTCCATTTGTTAATTTTTGGAACTTTGATATGAAGGTTTCAGTGAGAAATATATCTAGTGCCTGTCTTCAACCCCTTACATTTTGTTTTTGAAAACAAGAATGATCCCCAAGTTAAACCCGTGACCTTTGAACGGATCAGGAACAGGTCTTATGACTCTCTTATATAACATGTGGGGAAGTATGGGAGGAAAGAGATGGATTTAGTTTTGATGATGTAGCTCCTGAAATGGGGCAAAAGGAGTCCCAGTACCACCTGTAATTATTCTCAGTTATATCTAACACTCAATCATCTGATGTAATCAAGATCCAAAGAGGAAGACAGAGAAAAATATTGCTTACAAGGTTTAGATGATGGCTAAGGTAGGGAAGGGAGGGATGTTGAAGGAGATAGGTATTACTTTTGGCCTACTTGATTCTGGGTAGCACCCCCTTTCTTCTTAGACTTGTCTTGCCATTTTTTAAAGTGTTGTTTATCACCTCCATGAGCCATGATAAATAGTCCCTTTTGTGTTTGGCAATAAGAAAATGAAAAATCTGTTTTACTTCTTGAATATGTTTACCCATCAAAAACTTTTTCAAAACATCAGCAAAAGAAGCAACAAACAATACAGCTTTGTCAAGGAGAGCATTAAGAATGTATGCCTTGATAAGCTCAGGCAAATTCTGAGACTTGGCCAGGCCTACCGCCATAATAGATCCAGTGGCTGCTGACAGAAAAACAGCATATGTAGCATTACAGGAACATTTGAATATTCGGTGACCTGGGTAACTTGCAGAAAGTAAGTTAAAAAGGGAAGGCAGCTTCTGAAGAAGGTAAATCTGTCAACACTGTATTTATTTCCGGAAAAGATGCCAAACATTAATTTGCCATATGAGCCTACTTATGGAATATAATTTGCTTCTGATAGTTTTAGGGGTAAAGGAACAACAAATACTACAGATATTAACCACATGATCCTCCCTCACTCAAAAAGCAAGTTGAATGACCACCTCTACATAGAATTAATCTGCCATAAAGACAATTCCCTTTTCTCCTAGACATAGGATACCACAACTTTTCTCACAAAAAAGGAAGGAAAGTCCCCATCAGGGTACTTATCTACCCAGAAGTTTGATATAGAAGCTGACTGCCAAATAATCGAAGATGCAGAGAAGAAGACAACATCTAAATGAAATCTTGAGTGGCAAGAACCCCCCCCAAAAAAAAATATACTTGTTTCCCACCTTTCTGAACTAGTATAGTCCAGTTTTCAGGTTATTCCTGAATTCAGGGCTGTGTTACAAGTTTCTGTGTTGCCCATACCTTACTTGGATAGAAGGAAGTTTCTCTGTTCATCTGTGAGAGAGGGGAGCTTTGAGCAGCCTATCTGGCCCTAGAGGAGTGGTTTCAGCCCAGAAGTTAGTAGTTTATTGGCCATTTTGAGCTAATTTGTATCTCTTTCATTTCCCTGCTATAAAAACCACATGTGTGCGGTTTTGCAGTAACACCAGTTGATGGCCAGTTAGCAAGTTAGCTAGGGTTAAACTATTCCCAGCTCCACAAAGTCTACTCTTCAATTTCTCCCTTGGAACTAGACAAACCTTCAACTTAAGCACTCAAACCATTCATTTCACAGCCCAGGACTTGCTCAAAACACATAGCAAGCACTAATTAACCCTAGCACTAGACCCCCATACTGTCCAGAAGGACAAGGCTCTCTATTCGTCCCTACCAGCCAATCAGTAAAACAGCTAACTTTACATATTTAGGCATGTCCAAAAGGTAGTTTCAGGTGTACTCTCCAGTCCATCTGGTGAATCTGGCCATTTTTTTCCAAAAACATTTTTATTAAATTTTGTTAATAAACATGGTCATACAGTATTAAAAATAAACAATATAAAACATAATAACTGTTTACACTATATACAAACATCCATGATAAACATTTGTTTTATCGAAGAAAGTTAATCAATATTTATCTAACAATCTCTCCAATTTTTGGCAAGCTAGTCTTTTGTGTATTACATTTGATGATCTCTGATAAATAGTTTGCATTTCTTTTTTACATACAGATTTTGCTATTGAAATAAACTCAGTAAACATAAGCTCTTGCTTATTTTTCCAGTTCAATATAATTATTTTTTGAGCAATAGCTAGAATTAACCAAAGAACAGGTAACTGATGTCTAGGAATTACTCTTGGGGTAGGGACATTGAATATCAAAGAGCTAGTAATTTGACAGTTATCAGACCACAGGGCTTTTGTGAAATGTCTAAAATCACTCCAGTATTGTGTGAGAGTTCTGCATTCGATGAGTATATGAATCCAGTTGGCTTCAAGAATATCACCACACCTCCAGCATTTGCTTTCATTACTCTTGGTTATAAGGTCAATTCTGTGTGGAGTGTAAAAGCTTCTATGAATAAATCTCCAGGTATATAGTCTCCAATATAAAGATGATGAAGTGTTTTTTTTAATGAATTTAATAACTGTTTCTTATTATCATTAGATAAAGGTTCACCATTAATCTTTATGGAGTAATTCCAAAAAGCTTGGTCCAAAGTAATGAAGTCTTCTTGTAGGATTTTATATACAGGTGATATGCTTAATTTATGTTCAATGTTCATCAAACTACACCATATGAATAGTTGTATCAATCTTGGTATAATATCAGTTTCCAGATTTATTGACACTCTTACTTTATTTTCAACAAACTGTCTTAAAGATTGAATACAGAGCCAATTATCTTGACAGACATTAAAGCTGGCTAAGAGAAAGTTCATTGGTTGGATGCTCTTATTGTCTATAAACTGGTGCCAAAACTTTAGATTAGTCTCTTTAAGATTCCGCATCTTATTGGTTTTGAAGGTATCCAGGCAATCTGGTGTATAAGCTATGGGAAATGTAATGAAAAAGGTGTTCTTTAGACTATAATTGTTGTTGATTATATTTTTGAAAATATAAAATATTTTGTTTATACCATGTGAGAAGTGGCTAAATTTCTTATTATATAAGCAATATTCACTGAGTATCCAAATATTTTGTTAATTCCAAAGGTTTCCTTAAACTGGTTTCTGAGTTCTCAGAGGAAGTATATGTATTTCATGTAGTTGTTTTCAGCTAGAGGTGTATATGGATGAAATCCAGTGTAGTATTATGTCAATAATAACAGATTTGGAATATAATTCTAAGTTGGGAAAGCCAATCCCATTACTGTCCCAGTCTCTAGCATGCCATTTATAGGCTATTCTTGGTTTCTTTGGGAACCATAGAAAAGTTAGTAATAGGGAATCTATTTGTCTAAAGAATTTCTTAGGAAGAGATAAAAATGATTGTATGTAAATAAAATCTTGGGCAAAATAATCATTTTTATTAATGTAAGTCTGTCTTCCATGGTGAAAAACATTTTGTTCCACTTTTTAGTCAAGTCACTGATTATAGCTACCAGTTTAGTGAAGTTAAATTTAATAGTCTCATTCCATTTATTCTTAATACTTATTCCTAGATAATCTATCTTATTGCTTTCTCAGTTTAATGTATTGTATTTTTGCAAATTGCTATTTATTTTCTTATTGATTAAATGTGTTTTGGTTTTATTTTGATTAAAATTGAGCCCTGAGATTTTTACAAATAGAGTTATGGCATTCATGATACGTTGTAAAGAGCCTTCCATGTCAATGGATGTTAGTAGAATATCGTCAGCAAAAATCTGATCTTTTGGACAGTATCCGTCATTAACTTGAAATGCTTTGATATGTGGGTTATTTGTAATAAATTAAGCAAAAGGTTCTATTGATAAAGTGAAAAATAATGGGGATAGAGGGCAACCTTTTCTAGTTCCCTTGTGATTTTTTACTGGGGATGATAGACATGAACCAATCTTAACAAATGCTTTAGAATCACTATAAATATTTAATATCAGTTTAGTGAAATCTGAAGTAAAGTTAAATTCTTTAAAGATTTTTTTGTAAGTATGACCAACTTAAGGAATCAAACGCCTTATCAATATCCAGACTAATAATAGTTAATTGTTTCTTGATTTTGTTTGCAATGTCTATTAGAGATAGTAGCTTAATAATATTGTTGTGTACTTTTCTATGTAGGATAAAGCCAGTTTGATCAAAGTGTATTAGATTGGGTAATATATTCTTTAGTATTTTGGCCAGGATAGACATGAAAATTTTATAATCAATATTTAACAATGATAGGGGTCTATAGGATGCACATAGTTGGGGGTCCTTATCTTGTTTCAGAATGGGGAAAATTATTGAGTACTTCCACGAGGGAGGGAAAATTAAGTCTTGTTTAACTATGGTGAATGTGTTTAATAATAACTTTATTGTGTGCTCTGGAAGAATTTTATATATTTCTGGGATTTTCCCATCTAACCCTGGGGCTTTATTATCCTTCAGATTTTTAACTTGTTCTTTCACTTCTGCTAAGGTTATTTGTTTATTTAAGGTACTATTTTGTTGTTTTGATAGTTTAGTCTTGATATTTTCTTGTAGAAATGTATCTATTACATCATCCGAATCTAGTGGTGATTGCATGTCATTGATTGACCAACAATGATTTCTAAAGGCTTTCAATATACCTCCTAAATCAGTTGTTCTTTTTACTGAGTTATTATTCTTGTATTTAATTTCATTAATGTGATTTTGTTTATTAATTTGCTTGCATCTGACAGCTAGTTTATGTAAATGTCTGGGGTTTACTGAATAGGACTGTAGTTTAATCTTTTCTAAGCTTATAGCAACCTTATGATTCAATATTTCTAAATATTTGTGGTTTAGCTTAGAAATTTCAGTAAGTACTGCTTTATTATTTGATTTTAAATTTAATTTCAACTTGTCTATTTTGGCTTGTAAATCAGAAAGTTCCTTGTCCCATTCCTTTCTCCTTTGAAAATACCAAGCTTTAACTCTACTAAAGATGTGAACTTTTAATGCATCCCAGAGTATGATATCTGTTACTTCACCATTATTGTTGTTTTCCATAAATGCATTTATTTCTTTTAATAACCACTCCTTAAAACCTTTTAACTTAGTAACATAGGCTGGGATTCTTTGAAAAATTATCATATCATCTTTTTTCACAGTCAAGCTGAACAAAAAGGCATTGTGGTCAGAGAGTGGACATGACTGTATTGCAACATCACTTATTTTAGAGTAAAGAGTGTTAGACACAAAAATCTTATCAAAATTAGTTTGTGTGCCAAATCAGAAAGAATAATGAGTGTATTGAAGTGAATTTTGAACTCTTAAATTATGTATGTCTCTAAAATTCATTGAGGCTATAAAACTGTTTACCTTTTTAGCTTGTGTCGTTAGTTTAACCTTACTATTTTTAGAGGTGTCTTCATCTAATAACAAGCAATTGAAATCTTCTGCCAGAATAATTTCTCCCTTTGCATGTAAAGTAATGAGATCCAAGTATTTCTTCACAAATTTAGTTCCTAGACCAGGAATCCAATATGAGTTTACCAGTATGAAGCATTTTTATTAACTTCTAGCACTACTAAGCTTAACATTCCATCTTTATCTGAAAAGGTGTTTAAAATTGTAGGTAGTGTATAAGTATTATTCCATATTAAGACAGTACCTCTCCTTTTGGCTCTAAAGCAGGAATCCGTGAGAACTGTAAAACCATTAAATGATAATGTTTGCAAATCCTTCTCCAGCAAGTGGGTTTCCTGCAAGAAGATTATCTGAGCTCTGTGCATTTTAATGAATTTAATTAAACCAGCTCTTTTGACATTATTTAAGCCATTAATATTTAATGATAAACATTTATATATCATCATTTGTTAAAGTTATATTTAGAGCATCAACAATACCTTCCAAGTATAATGACTTGAAGTAATTCATGAAGTTATGTATCATGGATGAGTCAAAAATCTTTAGAAACAAATTTTGAAACCAATAACTAAGAAAACATATATACATGGAACCTAAAGTTCCAGGTTTAGTTCATAAATTAACTAAACCACCCTTTAACTCCATCTCACATACCAAAAACATACATAAATAGCTTCTGCTTTTAAATGTAGTATATACAAACAGTAAAGCATTTCTAAGGTAACTCAAACAAATATGAACATAAAAAGTCCATCAGGCTATCACAGTGGATTTGTATATAATATTGTGTAAACCACTACTAGGTATTTGAAAATAAGTAGTCAGTTTCACCAATTAACCTAGTTGCTTTATCGGCATAAGCTTCTAATACCTATATATTTTATACCTGTATTACAGTCTCTTGTGTTTATAACTATAGCAATACAGAAGTAAAGGGGGGGCATATCTTGGTCTATTAATACTAACTGAACAGAATAGAGTGACCTACAACATTTTAATAATCCATTCCTACAGTGTATGTGGTCATACAAAGATTTGAATCATAGTATCATAACTATCATTGCAACTAAGTCTGATTATATTGCTTTAAAACTGCATCAATGAGAATACCTAATATAGATTAAAGTTGCTTAAGCATGAAAGCAGCAGAAGGAAAAGGCTGTTTAAGTAGTCAAATATTAATATATTATCATTTAGGGCATGCTCTCAAAGCAAAGAATGGTATCCTGTCAGACTTCAGTGTTTCAAAGCAACAGACATACAGTAGCATTAAAATGCAATTTTCCTCATTAGACTAGTAAAATAATCACTCCATTAAAGTCCTAGCTTGTTAAAAATACATATGTAAAGTGATTTCATACCCTTAGATGCATAAGAGATGAAAAAAAACAACAAAAAAGTTACTTTTTCTTCTAGTTTCATTTTCAGCTTTACTTCCTGGTTTCTGAGCCATGCATGAGTTCAAAGGTCATGTGATGTCATCGCTCACTGTATTCTTGCTTCCAGCTTCTCTAGCTTGCTGCTAGTGCCCTGTAGATGCTCATGCAAATAAAGAAACAGTCACAGAGGCTTAGAAAAGGCATTTTTGGCGGGAATTTTAAACAACTAAGTTTTCTCCATTCTAAAAAAGTATAAAAAGTGCACGAGCAGCCTCCACAGTGAAAAAAAAACATTAACAGCCCTTCTTTAAAAATGTTGTGAAAGTAAGATTTTCCCCATAAATCAATAATTTACATCCCTTAAACTAAATTAGGTTAAGAATTAAAATTAGAACATTTAGTTAATGTAAAGCACTGAATGTTGATATATATTACACTAAGAAATGCAGATTTTAAGTAAAGACATATATATCTTAATCGTGAAATGAACATCTTTCAAAAATGTCAAGAGGAAACAAAACTATCTTAAGTAAACCATCTCATAAGGTTACTTTTGTTGTGGGGATCCCATACAGTGTAATCATAATAGACTAAACAGTAAACTCTAAAGTGTTACCCCACCACGAACACACATTAATGCTTTACTTTGGAAATCATGAATTAATAGTAAGATAGCATGACTTTTGCATCCCAAATGAATATATAATTAAGTTAACTGCGCCCCAGTTATAGTAAACATATGGTATGAAAGAAGAAGAAGAAGAAAAAAAAAATATATATATATATATATATATATATATATATATATATACACACACATATATACACACACACACACACACACATGCACACATGTACATACAAACACACATATACATATATATATATATATATATATATATATATATATACACACATATACACATATATATATATAGATATATATACATATATATATATATATATATATATATATATATATATATATATATATATATATATATATATATATATACATACATACATGCAGTTAGCTTAGTATGAACCTATGAACAATACATACACATACACACATACATGTATACATACATTGATATATGCCCATGCAAAATAAAGATCTTTGTTTTGTGTATATATTCCAATAAAATATTATGTAAAATAAAAACACTTTACCTTTGCTTTGTGTATATATTCCAATAAAACATTAAGTAAAGAGTTCTTCAAGAAAGTATTTAGAATTATTAGATAACAATCCTATTAGTCTTTTAATTTTTTATTTGCACTTTTTTTGACAGTCCAAGTTTTCTTAGTTGCATGTCTTTTCAGACTCTGTGTGGACCATTCCATGTCCTCTATATCACTTAGTATTTTTTTCTTGTGAATACAGTCCAAAGCCTCTGACAAAGAAGTAAAGATCTTCTCACCTTCTGATAAATATATTTTTATCCTGGAGGGAAAGATAATTTGTGCTTTGATGTTAACGTTTTTAAGAGATTTTATGAATGGAACACATTCTTTCCTTCTAGATATGACAGACGAAGTACAGTCATTGTCAAAATGAATGAGTTTGTCCTTTATTTTGATGGGAGAATTATTCCTCGCAGACTTCAGAACAAATCCTTATCTTGGGAGGACAAAAATCTAACAATGATGGATCTGGGGTTAGGAGTAACTGTTGTTGAAGCAGGTTTTGCTAGAGACCGGTGAGCCCTCTCTATACCAAAGGAAAGAGCTTCAGAAAGATTTAGTGCTGTTGGAAGCCAGTTATTAAGAAAGTGTATTATATCAGTTCCTTCTTCCTTTTCTGGTACTCCATAGATTCTAATGTTGTTTCTTTGTGACCTACTTTCTAGGTCTTCCAGCTTTTCTGTTAGTTTTGTAATCTGTTTCAAAAGAAACTCATTTTGACTTTCACATTCCAGCAGTCTGAAATCCATATCTGTTGCAGATTCCTTGATAGAAGCAATTTGTTCAGAATGCTTTTTAGCCATTTCACTAAAAATGTCCAGCTGCTTACTACAGTCTTGTTTAATATCTATTTTATTCTCTAGTTTGTCCTTTTTTATAAATAGTTCTTTAATACTAGTTATTAATGTTTGCAGCACCTTCTTTACCACTCTGTCCTGGTGAGAGTTCTTCGAGTTACTCATACTTGGATTTCTTGAGGAAAAACTTCTTGACAAGAAAAAAATAATAAAAACGTATGTTTTAGTACTAATTTTTGAAAAATAATAAAGGACCTATATTCACAAATCCTCTGACATACTTTAGGATTAGTATTTCCAAAAATTAAATTAAATTTCCTTTCAGAATAAAAATGTTATAAGCAGAGCTAATGTTCAGTGCTGCTAGCAGTCTGGCATCTTGGCCATGCCCCCAAATCTGGGCATTTTGAGGCAATGTTACAACTGCCTCATGTACACAGACAACCCTCTCCTCCTACCACCAAACACTAATATATGCGAGAGATGCAATTATACAGCCAAACTGGAGGCAAAGCTCTCTCAACCCAAGACTGGAACTGACGGTAAAGAGGAGAAGGGAAATGCTTGCAACACACCATCAGTCTCACACAGACTTATTACACCAACACTGGAAAATAACACACATACATACATGAAAACATACTCAGAGGCTCTATATAAAAATCTGCAAAAGCAACAGAGACCTCCAAAGCAGACATCCAAGCAACCTCCACACCCCATCACAAACCATGAAACACAAACTTCACATAATCAGTGTTCCACGCAATCACAGCCCTTAAAGCAAAATAACATACCCAACATACTAGTAATAGGCGACTCTATAGTCAGGCACACTGATGTCCCACTAACTAGGCTGGACAAGAAGACGTCCCATTGTATCAGCTATTGGATATTTTATGTATAATTTAAGTTTTCTGTTGCCTGAAATTTTAGTAAAGGAAGTAATAAAATTACCCTCTTACATAAAGGATTCTTTTGATTTTTTAAGTAAAATTAAGGATTTAATATGGGCTGAGGACATGTATTTTATAACAGTGGACGTGGTGAGTTTGTACACCAATATATCACATGCCTTTGGCCTTGAGGCTATACAATATTTTTTAGGGGACAGCCCCAGAACACAGTATATTAAAGACCTCGTACATTTTTGTCTTATGAATAATATGTTTGAATTTGATGGGAGTTTATATAGGCAAAATGTAGGAACAGCAATGGGGGCGGCGTTTGCCCCAGTGTATGCTAATTTATTTATGGGGCTAGTGGAAAATATTTACATTTATAGGAATTAATTTTTTAGGAAGCATGTGGTTAAGTATTTCTGATTTATAGATGATTTGATTTTTATTTGTAAAGGGGGAGAAAATGCATCATTTAATTTTATAGAGTATTTAAATGCAAATAAATATCGGATTAAATTTGATGGCATCCAGAGAGGTGTAAGGATAAATTATTTAGATCTAACACTAAAAGGGAATAAAAATGATAAAATTCATACTAATATATATAGGAAATTTGATCAAACTAATTTGATGCTATATGCTACTAGCTGTCATCCGAGTTACACAATAGAATCTATCCCTTATGGGAAAATGCTCAGGATAAAAAGACTGAGCAGTGACATCAAAGAAGCGCGAGAAGAGGCACAGGAAGTAGCCTCAATGTTTATTTCTATGGGTTACAAGACAGAGGATGTATATGGAAGTTTACGGAAAATATTTGATAAAAAACAAAATGGGATAATAGTTAATGGAGACAAACCTAGTGGAAGGAGAACAAAAGATAGAGGGGGAACATTAGGTAGTGAGACCATGTTCTTTGTTACTAAGTACACTTTATTTTCACAAAAAATGACTGGAGTGATTAAAGAGTACTGGAAACAGACAAGAAGAGATGTTCACTCATTGTCACAGATAGAATTAAGAGTCTCTTATCAAAGGGGACGAAATCTTAAGGATTTTTTAGTGCATGGAAAATATATAAGACCAAAAGAAAAAATGTTGAAAAATGTGGGGATGAGGGAAACTTTTCCTTGCAGTAAATGTTCCCATCTGTCAATGCATTATAACAAAAATAGATAGGATAGGTAGAAAAAAAATTGACACATTGGGTACGTATTCATGTTCAAGTAAGGGTGTGATTTATGGTATTATTTGTCCATGTAATAAATATTATATAGGAGAAACAAAGAGATCTTTGGCTGAAAGAATAACGGAGCATGTTAGAGATGTAAGAAATAAGGTTATGAGTCCTATAGTGGAACATTTCAATAAAGAACACAAAGGTGAAATAAATACTATGAAAGTTACAGTGATGAACAAATAACATTGCAATATGAAAATGTGGAGTTATTAAAATATGTATTGAGGCGTAAGGAGTCTGTTTTAATAATGAAATATAATACTTTGTCACCTAATGGGCTGAACAAAGAATGCAATTGGCAGAGTTTTACATAGTGTTTTTTTAACTTTAAAAAGTTTAATGGAATGTGTTTTAGTAATTAGTGTGTAATTGATTAATTGAATGTGTTTGAATTGAATATATAAGAAGGGTTTTTTAGTAATGAGGGTTTTACTCTGTAAAGGCTACGGCCGAGGTGCTAGAGAAATTTATTCTAAAAATAAAAAGTGTATTTTGGAAAGTAGAGCTGTTTTTCACTGGTCATTCTTTTGGTCGTTATCATAAAAGGAGAAGGTTACAGTTAGCTGCCTGTCGGGTGCCAGGATCCACCACATAACACAAGCACTCAGGTCACTCCAGAACAAGTACAAATATGACTCTGTCATTGTCCGTGTTGGTGTGAATGACCTGAGACATACCTCCTTGGACTACATGAAAAGAGACATGGAAGAGCACTCTGATCACGTAGCCCAGGCCAGTATGACCCTGACACTGAGTAGCATCCTGCCCTCACCAAGAATGATGCCACAGTATAAAGAAAAAAAATTATTAATTTCAACAAATGGCTAAGTTTCTGGTGTCATTCAAAGGGGATCCAGTATCTGTCTGCCTGGGATGACATGCTCAACAAGCCACATTGCTTCGCAAGAGATAGCTTGCACCTGTCACCCTTAGGCATTTGAATACTGGCCAAGGCTTTTGCCACCCCCATAGTGCCTTTTTAGGCAAGGCTAAAAAGACAAACCCAACACTGGAGTAACCAAACACTGAGGGTAATGATACTCAATGCCAGAAGTCTAAACCTCAAAATGCATGCACTCAAGGCACCCCTCAGTATGGAGGACATATCTGTGCAGTAAGGAAAACCTGGTTTAAGGCTCCAGAGAGCACCCCAGCACTACCACGCTATAACTTATACCATACTTTTCAGCCATAGAACTCGGACCAAAACACAAAATGTGGGGGTGCATCCATATTCATCAAGGATACTCACACCTCCAGGTTGGTGATGCAGAACGATGCCTTAGAGATCATCCATGTGCCACTAACAATGGGCAAAACTGCAATTCAAATTGTAGCTTGCTACAGATCACCCACCATGACCCAGGACCCCCATTATGCATTTCTGGAGACACTGGAAAATATGAAGTTTCTACCAAACACCCTAATATTGGGTGATTTCAATTACCCAAACATTAACTGAGAGAACTACTCCAGTACTAACTCCCTTGCTCAATGCTTCCTAGAATTTATAAACTCGAATGTCCTAGATCAACTGGTCAACACCCCCACCAGAGGTGACAATATATTGGACCTGGTCATCACCGCCATGGGCAACTGGTGTTCCACACTAGAGGTCAACCCCTCGCTGGTTAGATCAGACCATAGACTAATCATTCTGGATATCCACGTTCTGCCCCCACCCCCAATCAAGGAAACCACCATGAAAAACTTTTCAAAAGCAAACTTCACATTACTCAAGACCGAGGTGGAAAGGTTCACAGCCCCCATGCTAAAGGACAATGCTGTCCAAGCTGCTGAATCCCTTACAAAGGTACTCTATGATCACCTGCAAGAATGCATGGATCATGCCATCCCAAGCAAAACCAGGACTCACTCCTCCAAGAAAAGGAAACCAGTCTAACCCCTACCATGAACAAGCTATACAACAGAAGGAGGAAACTAGTACAAAAAGAGTAAAATCCCAAGAAGGAAAGACATCCCTGATCAGTATCAGCAAGAAACTACAATCCCTCATAAACTCATCCAAGGCTAGCTTCGAAATAAAAATTGCCAAGGACTCCAAAGATAACCACAAAGCATTCTTCAGCTATGTCAAGAACCTAAGTGAAAACTCTCAGATCTGCTCTGAGTTAGTGCATAATGGCACAAAATACATTGAACCAACTGATATTGCCAACATTAGGGCAGACAGGTTTAGTGCAAACTTCACCCTCCTCTCACCCCCTAAAGGGCCCATAACCATACCAGAACAATGTAGAGCCCCAACAATCACTGACACACAGGTTAAAACAGCCCTATCCAAAGCCAAAAACACAGCTTCAATAGGACCAGTTGGTGTCCCAGGCTGTGTCTTACACGAGCTCCAAAATGAACTAACCCCTCATCTAAACATACTGTTCAAACTCAGCCTCTCTACAGGCTATGTACCCATAGAGTGGTGCACAGAAACAGTAATCCTGCTCCACAAAGGTGGAGCCATAACAGACCCCAAGAACTATCACTCTTTAAGCCTGACTAGCCTGGTCTGCAAGGCTATGGAGCACATCATCATGGAACTCATTAACAGAGACATTGGGAATCTCCAAACATTGGACCCTACCCAGTTTGGCTTTGTTAAGGGCAGATCATTCCTCCTAAACCTGATGGACTTCTTTGAGCCAGTTACCAAGGCTTTAGATGAGGGAAAGGAGGTTCACACAGCCTACCTAGACCTTGCAAAGGCTTTTGACACCATTCCCCATTCTGGTATTATAGACAAGCTCACCAGCCTGAACATAAACCCCTATGTCACAAGACGGGTTGCCAGTTGGCTCACAGATAGAACCCACACAGTGAGAGTTGCAGGCTCTAGGTCCGACTCTAAACCGGTTACAAGTGGCATCCCCCTGGGCTCAGTCATGGGACCCCTCCTGTTCAGTATACACTTTTCAGAGGTACAGTCAAGCACAGGAGGACTATGGCTGACCAAGTTCGCAGAAGACTGCAAACTGGGGGCCATATTTGACTCTCCAGCTGATACAGACATCCTCCAGAAGGGTCTCACTGAGACGGATACCTGGTGTCAAAATCATGGCCTCAAGCTAAATGCCAAAAAGTGCATAGTCATCCCCTTTCGAAAAAACAAAGTACCCACGAACTACCACATACGTGGTAGTCCCCTAAATACAGAAAATGTAATAAGGGATCTGGGGACCCAAGTAGATAGTAATCTCCCCTTTGATAATCATATTGCCAAGGTGTTTAGAAAATCCTTCTATGTGGCCCACCTAATCACAAAAGGGTTTGCATCTAGAACAAAAGAGGTTATTGTGCCCCTCTGCTCATCACTCATCAGACCCATCATAGAGTACAATGCCCCATTTGGGATGTACCTTACAAGACACCTGCAACAGCTGGAAAGACCACAGAAGTACCTCATCAAGAGGATTACTGGCCTCAAACAGATGTCCTACGCAGCCTGACTGAAGAAACTCCAGCTGTACTTGGTTTGCATATTGCTTACTCAGAGGTGATCTCTGCCTGACATAAAAGTGCATGTCCAACCCAGAATTGATGGACATGCTCCACTTAAAAAAAAAAAAAAAAAAACAAATCCCTGAGAGCCATACACTTTAGATCTAAACCTCACCACAATGATAAATAGGACATGCTGGAGGGATAGATTGCTGTCCCAGAGACTCCCCATGCTTTGGAATAGGATTCCAATCTACATTAAGCAGAGCCTCTCACTAACACTCTTCAAGAAAAACCTTGATGAGTGAATGGGAAACAGAAAATTTATCCCAGAGATCACTGCAATGACTCTGCTGGACAGAGGCACAGGGAACTAATCTAAGGGGGAGGCAAAAGCCAACACATTCTGACTAGGCTTATAGATGCCCTCGAGCAGATAGCCTAGTGCTTACCTATGAACCTATGAACCTAAGAAAGTTTTGATTTTTCACACCCATATGTCTGCTTTTATACTGGCATACTCTCATCCCTGCTTGGACATACTGTGCATGAGGAAGGAGCCCCAAAATTTTTTTATACTGGCCAGAATGGCTGATCCTTGGCAGGATACATTTATAGATTTATGGGGATTCAACAGTGATCTAATGATGAATGTCATGTATGATTTTAAAAAAGAGGTGATATGGAGTAGCCAGATATTACAATAGAAAGAGAGATATGTCTTTAAGGGAAATACTTGGACTTATGTGTTCTTTATTGATAAATTGTTTCTATTGCATGAGAGGCAGACATGCAGTCAGCACTGAATGGGGCCAGTATATGGTAAAATGCAATGAGTAGTCAACATGCATTTCACCTACAGATTCACACTAACGCTGCAGATGTGATATAATAATGTATACGAGTATGGCAGCTGATGAGCAAATGAGCTCTGCAGCAAAAATGAAATTAGTAGCATATTCAGAGACAGTACAGAGACTGTTAAAGATGTTTTGACTACGCAATGGAATAGTTAGACAGGTACCATAGAAAAAAAGATTTTACTGTATCACTAAAAAAGCCAAGCCAGCAAAATCATAATGGTTTAAAGAGATGCCCTACAGACAGACAGACATACACACACAGACACACAGACACACACACACACACACACACACACACACACACACACACACACACACACACACACACACGCATAGCACGCAATTATTATTAGACAGAAATATCAATTAATGGGGGGGGGGCTTTACCCCTCTGCACCCTCTATATATATCAATTCCACAGTTGCAGAACCATGAACACAGTGAATTCTCTATATCAGTGCTATAACTGATGAAACCTAACTTGCCTATAACAAGTCTTAGCCTTTAACAAAAAATAGCAATGCCACATGTCAACAAGCTGTGCAGTTAATGGGATGCATGGCAACCCTGAGTGTGTTTGTGTGTGCATTTATGCTTGTCATATCTCTCAAATGTACAGAGTTTTGCAGAATGTCCAGATTTTTGCCTCATATTTTTGATCTGTTTTTTTTTCATAAAATTGTGGTTTTCTGGCAAATTACTGGCAAATTATTAAAGACTGAAGTTAGAAAAAAGCGACAGACTTTTGAGTTTCAGACCTCATATCCTTCATAAAATTTATGCTAATGCAAACCCTGTTATTCTGTCAACTTTCTAAGTTTGTAAGAGCAATATTTAAACATTCCCCGGGATTCATGAAGCTTGCGCCAGGTGCAGGTGTAGTGTCGGCTTTCTAACACCAAATATGGCCACCGAGCAATTCAGGTACGAGCTGTTTCCATGTGCGCTACCTGCATACGCTACGCCCGCACAACTCCCGAGCCTTGTATGCTAATTACCCCATGTGCAGCAGTGTAGCATGCAAATGAAGGTATGTAGCGATTCAGGAAGCGGTGCAGGCATAGTGTAAGCATGCAGAAATGTAAACCACGGAAAACGGTTTACATTTTTGCAAACATAAAATTGGAGCCATGACAGCCGACCAAATACATGTATTATATTGTTAATATATGCCAATGGCTAAATATATAGCCATTGGCATAAAAAAAGTACAAAATATAAAATTAACATTTAATATATATAGTCGCACTATCGCGACGTGGAAGCGCAGGGGAGCGGTGCGCAAAGGGGATCACAAGGAGTATATAAAAATATAGAATAAAACCACAATGAAACACATATCACGATTTCCCCATAATAGTCAATGGCAGGCATGCTACACCATACTATGGCGCAAGAGTTGCTAAGGGGCAGTGACACTGTTATGCGCAGTTGCTAGGAATTAGTAGGCAATGCCATGCAAATGAGAGGAGTAATAGTGAATCGCAGATTCCCCACTGGTGTAAGGATGCACCTCACAGCATAGCGTTATAACACCGAGGTTTGCCCTCGAGATAAAGATGACATCAAGAGAGGAGTGTGTCGCCATTGCTGTAAGCACATTGGAGCATTGCTAAACCGGTTTGCCCCTAGCTACACAAAGCTGCAGGATAAGGGTTTGTCGAATTGGCAATAGCTATGCTTAGCTGAGAGTACACAAGGTAACCGAGTATGCATGTGAACGGAGATGAAAACGCGCATAAACCTGGTAAACGGGTATGCACGGTGCACAATGCATCTGAAACAGGAAGGATATTGGAAAGAAATAAGGAAATGCTGCAGCAATGAAATTGGAGTACAAATGACTAATTAACACCTAGGAGCCTACAGTGGGCCATTGACAACAGCTAATAAGGCTGCAAGCAGCTACCTGCAGAACAGGAAAGGGGAAGGGCTGTACTGCAAGGAAAACAGTAAAGTGTCAAAGCAGAACAAAGCCGATTTGCAGTATATCCATCTACAAGGCACATTTTGCCATGACTGGGTAGCAGACCCCCAACCGCTCTGAATTACTTGGTTTTTACCAAGTTTTGGGGTCCAAAACATGGGGTGCCACGATTCCCGAGTGGCACCCCTTCATTTCCGATTTCCCGGGCTGTTTTTTTTAAATCTGCCCCTCGGCTTTTTGAGCTGACGTCATCACATGCGCGATGACGTCAGCTCTGTGAAACCGCCTGCCAACCTGTTGGAATTGAGCTCAGCTAGCTCAAACAATAACGTGCGTGCATGCATTTCTGGCACCTAGCTGGCACAAGTGAAAATGGAACAAGAGAAACAAGCTGGGGAATGGTGGAACTTTGCTGCCGCGAGTGAGATGAGCTGGGAATGAGCTGCTGCAAGTGAGATGAGCTGGGAATGAGCTGCCGTGAGTGAGAGAATGGAGCTAGGTAAGACAAGCAAATGGAACATGTGTGTGTATGTGTGTGTGTGTGTGTGTGTGTGTGTGTGTGTGTGTGTGTGTGTGTGTGTGTGTGTGTGTGTGTGTGTGTATGTGTGTGTGAGACAAGGAATTTTGAACTTAGCTGCCCCCATTCCTTATCAGATCTGTCTCTGTTGTGGGATCTTTCCTGAGCATAGGTTACCTGCAGTGTGGTTGGGTGCTCAGCTCATGTACTATGAGCCAGTCCTAGATTTCATAGCTTTTGTTATTTATAAGATTCATGTGCCTATACTCTGTGTCAACATTTTGCTTCTAATTTAAGTGTTTACTGCATTTAGTTTCACTGTATTTACTTAAAAGAGGGAAAAGTGGCTAGTCCTTCTGACTTCAGCTAGAAAATGCAAAGAGAAAATTTTTATTTGACCCTTGCTATGTTTTTCAGTATATTTTGTTTACTTATTAATATTATTCTTATTCTTTGTAGATCATTTTTGCATGGCAGTAATCTAAAACACTGACCAGCAAGGCTGGTTAATTAGAAACTTGGTCCTTCTGTACCTTTGCCTTTCTTACATTCATTTTATCGTATATTTTCCCTTTCTTTGATAAGCTAGTTCTCTGTTGTCAGTAACCAGCAAATGCAGTCACTTCTGTATGCTAAAGTGATTCCTTGATCAATTCTTACTTTTTCTCACTATACTTTGCAGCATAGTCCCATAATAGGCTGGGGTTACATCAGCAAGCTAATCATTACTATAATGTACAACTTACGTAAAACCGCTGAAGTGATGTTGCATGAAAAAAAAAGGAAAACATTCACAGCAATCAGTTTACTTACAAGTGCAAATTTGTGAAAAGCTGAGGTGCTGGAAGCTATAGAGACATTGTCATGGACGTTTTAAGTGTTTTTTATGACTTAACTATATTATGTAAACAGTTAATTGTAACCAGATTGTAATACAAATTACTTCCTTCCTGTCACTTACAGTCAATGTTGGCTAAATTCATAACTACTTTTCTGAATAATTTATTGTTTTAAGCTGCAGAAGTAGTAGGTAATAGAGATGTAGGGCTTACTGGCCTTATTCTAATTGGTAAATGCAATCTAGTCCCTTTCTTGTTGGGAGGTGAATGTAAGATTCATTGGCTTCAACTTTTGGGAAGTACAATGTATATATTGTATAATGTATATATTCTTATGGTTGTTGAAAGTGTGTCCATTACTTTCTGATTTATTCTATGTACAATATTACTATCTAATTTTACTTGCCTTTGTAACTGATGTGATTGCATTCACCCGAGCTGTGCCTAAAATTGATCCATTGTGATCAGTGCTAAACAACCTCATTTAAATCCTGAACAGATTTATTTGGGTCATTGAGGGTGGTATCCCAAATAGTTTTCACAAGTGTATCATTTGTTGCATCAAAGCTTCCTTTAGTAAAGTCTAAGAAAAATGAATTATTTATGCTTCGATTTGATAATACTACTGTGGCCTTTGCTACTTAGATTATAACTGTAGTTGGGGAGCAGAAAGATCCTGAATTTCTCAGTAGGACATGAAAGATTTTGCCACCTTTAGTTGGATTTCTTTTATAATTTGTTTGATATTATTTTGATAAATATAGTTGATTGATATTTTAATTTATTTATTTTCTGTTGAAAAGTTTGGATAGATAAATACCCCCAGTGCTGAGTGAGACGAGAACAGGAACTTTGAGCTTAGCTGCTGAGAGAGATGAGGAAAGTGTGTGCATAAGTAGACTTTTATGATGGAAAGGTTATGAATTGGGCAGTTTTGTCATTATTGGTTCATGCATTTTGTTTCATTGCCTAGTGGAAAAATGTTCAAACAATAAATTTAAAATGCGCTCTAAGTCTAACAAGTGTTCTGTATTATACAAGGAATATAATTTAATAAAGTCAGGAAGGTGTATCAAAGAACACATGTATGTTTCTTCTTTTGTGTGCAAGGGGCCTATGGTCATCTTTATCCATCACTGGCCAGATGCATTTTCTTTGGATGTGGTATGGGTTTCAATGCTGTTTCAATGAATGTGAGTTTCAAGGGCAGACAAGTTTTAATGCTAAGTCTATTTTCATTGTGAGACAGTATTGCTTTGTTTAGCAGATGTTTATTTGTGTTTGTGCATTGTGCTATAAAATGTAAATATAAAATCCAAATAATCATGGTAGAAGTAAAGCAGTATCCTTATTAATGGTTATGGTAAATGGGGCAAAACTAGGTAATGGGACATTGGAATGGCTGCAGGGGGACTCTGGTGCCATATTTTGGTTGTCTTTCAGTTTGCGTTTAAAAGCTTGTATCCCACAATCCCATTGGAGTGGGCAGGGTTACGTAATTATGTATGCAATTTTTATGCTAATCAGTGTACAGATTTGTACCTATTTTTCGGGCCTTGTCCAGATTTTTGATGTTTCCAGGTTGAGAGGTATGCTGGGGAGGGAAAGTACAAAACAAGAATGATGGCAGGTGGATGCATGCCTGATAATGGGAGGGGATCCAGGTCTAAAACTGAATTAAAGGGCAACAGATTAATCAAGGCAGGCAAGTAGATCTCCACAGGAAAGGCCCCACAGTTGCAGTACTCATTGCAAAACCCATAATTAAGACACACTGCAGCTGGAATAGCTCATACACACCCACTGACATCAGCAGCATCCATAGCACAATACTATAAAGTGTGAAAGCACCTCACACACATTTGTGTATTCCCATACACTCTGCACCAGTGGTGTATACAGATGGGGAACTTTTATTATGTACATGTTAGGGGCTGCCATAGCTTTGATCTACCAGCATGTGTTGGAGACAGAGGTGGTGTGGAGGATGATGCACACGACCACCTCAGGCACTAGAGGAGGAGGAGAGTGTTCACACCCAGGCTAACCTACCAGGGGCTGCATGATCCAGAGATAATAGAGCATTACAGGGTGGACAGGGACACCCTACAACAACTTGTGAAGCTGTGCCGGCCATGCCACAGAGCCAGAACAAACAGAGGGGAACCCATCCCAGTGGATACAAAAGTATGTGTAAGCCTGAGAATACTAGCTACAGGTACCTTTCAAAGACCAACTGGTGATATCATAGGGATCTCACAGGCATCAGCATCCAGGGTACTACACCAGTTCCTGGATGCCATGGTACCACATGCCAATGAGCACATATACTTCCCCCGAACACAGGAGGAGGTGGCCAGGAATATGCTTCTCTTCCACCATGTGGCAGAATACCTGGAGGTACTGGGTGCAATAGACTGCATGCACATACACATCAAGTCACCACCCGGTGAGCAGGGTAGGTGCTACATAAACCACAAGGGATACCCGTCCATCAACTGCCAGGTCATCTGCAATGCCCAGGGCATTATCATGGATGTGCGTGCTTGCAACCCTGGAAGCTATCATGACTCCCACATCTGGCATGCCTCACAGCTGTATCAGTTATTTGCTAGGGGGGACACCCAAATGGCCACCTGGTGGGGGATGCTGGCTATGCACTGGAACCGTGGATGATGACTCCCATCAGAAATGCACACACACTCATGCAGGAATGCCATAATGAGGCACACGCACAAACCAGAATCATCACAGAGCATGTGTTTGGGATGCTGAAATCATGGTTCCGTTGCTTGGACATATATGATGGAGCCTTGTAGTACTCTCCAGGCACATGTGCCCACATCTTCATAGTGTGTGCCATGCCACACAATATCTTCCTGCTGAAACAGATGCAGCAGGGACAGAATGGTTAAGGCCATCACAGCCCACCACCATTGCCAAGGGCCCCACAGGCACAGAGGTACTCAGACCATGAACACGCTGAGCCAGCCCCAGTAGACAGACAGTGGTGTGCCCAGTATGCCCATGCCTTGGCAAAGAGGGAATGTATAGCGCACACACTGACAGTGTAGGCACCTAGGGGCTGACACCTTTCTCCACCTGCACACACAGTAAAAATGGATGGCACACACACAAGACTACCTGTAAATTGTCATGTATAGGCAGTCTACTGTGTGCATCCAACATAGGCAGCCCTCAACTATTGCACACCCAACTGCCATTGGCACAAAGTAAGTCAACACCTGAACAGTAAATTAAGCTATCAGCATATGCAGATACTGTATGTATAGATTCATAGGTAGGTACTTGGCCAACTGCCAAAGGCCATTCATAAGCCCAGCCAAAATGTGTCAGCTTTTGCCACCCCATTGATTCATTAACTGTCCCTCTGTTGAGCAGAGCCAATGGCAGGATCCCTGGGGTGCATCTAATGTTACCCATCCACTCTTCAAGGTTTCTCTTGCAGAGTGTCAATGAGTGGCTCTGTATAATGTAGTTAGGGATGTTGTTCCAAAGTATGGGGAGTGTCTTTGGCAGGAAGCTGTTCCTCTAGCATCTTCTAGTTATTGTTGTGGCAAGGTTCAGCTCACTACAGTGTGTGGCTCACTGTGACATGGATTCCCATAGGTGGAGCATATCCATGAAGCCTGAGTTTGACATGGCTGTGTTGGCCAGCGGAGATCATCTCTGGGTAAACGAGATCCCACTGAGTAAAGAAGGAGTTTATTCAGTCTGGCTGCATAGGCCATATGTTGGAGGCCAGTACTCCCCTTAGCAAGGTACATTCGCAGACCTCCCAACTGTTAAAAGTGTCTTCTGAGGTACATCCCACATGGGTTATTATACCCTATGATGGGACTGATGAGTGATGAGTAAAGGGGCACTATAACCCCAGTATGTCTAGATGGGAATCCTTTAGTAATCAGATGGCCTACATAGAAGGATGTCCTAACTACTGTGGAGATATGATTGTCAAAGGGGAGATCACTATCTAACTTAGTCCCCAGATACCCCATTACCTTGTCCATATTAAAGTGGCTGCCACTTATGTGTTAATATGTGGGTGCCAATTCCACAATGGAATGACCATGCAGTTAGTGGCACTTGGCTGGAGGCCATGATGTTAACACCCTGTGAAGTTCTCTATGAGGCCCCTTGAGGGATGTCTGTGTCAGCTGGACTATCAATCATGGCTCCCAGTTCGCAGTCATTGCCAAACATGGTCTGCCGTAGTCCACCTATGTTTGCCTGTACCTCTGAGATGTATATGCCAAACAGTAGGGCTCCCAGGACTGAGTCCTGTGGGACACCAGTCATGACTGGTCAAGAGTTGGACCTGGAGACCACTAGTCGTACCATGTGGGTTCTGTGTGTAAGCCCATTGGCAACCCAACCTGTGATGTATGGGTGTATATACAGGCTGGTGTGTTTATCAATAATACCTGAGTGGGGCATGGTGTCAAAAGCCTTGGTGAGGTCCAGGTAGTATGTGTGAACCACCACCCCTGTCATCTAATGTCTTGGTGACTGTATGTAAGACGTCAAACAGGTTCAGTAGGCATGAACTGCACTCAACCAAGCTGACCTGGGTTGGGTCACATGTTCGGAGGTTACCAATGTCTTTGTTAATGAGTGCCATGAGGATGCAAACCATACGATTGCAGACCAGGCTAGTCAGGCATATGGGGTGGTAGTTACCATGGTCAGTTGTGATTCCACCTTGATGGAGTGGAATAACCGTTGCCACGTGACATTGTTTGGGCATGTAGCCTGTGGAGAGGCTGACGTAGAAAAGCTTAATTAGGTGGGGGGTCAGGTTGTCTTGTACAGTTTGCAAGATCCAGTCTGTGACAACATCTGCCTCCATTGACGCTGTGTTCTGCTGTTAGAGAGGGCCATTTCCATCTGTGTGTCTCTGATGTGTGGGATACTGTACCTTTCGGGTACTGTTGTGGGCTCTTTAGGGGGTGAAGTATGCACTAAATGTATCTTCAAGGATGTTGGCAGTATCAGTAGAGTTAGCATATTTTTTGCTATATTTCACCGGCACAGTGCAAATCTGTATGTCACCATGTAGATCCTTGACATAGCCAAAGAAGGCTTTGTGGTTATCTTTTGAATCCTTGCGTATTCTCCTGCTGATGTTAGCTTTGGATGATGTCATGAGGGGTCTACGTATCATACTAATAGTGGTCATGGATGTCTGCCCTTCGTGGGATTTGCTGTCTGGAACACTGTCCTACTTCTGCAGTATAGCCTGTTTTTGCAGAGGTCCACCAAACTGGTGTCCTTGTCTAGGAGGAGTGAGTCTTGGTTTTCCAGTGATGGCATGATCCATACATCTGTGTAGGTGCGTATAGACTGCATTTGTAAATCTGTCTGTATCTTGAGCAGTGTTTCCCCTTAGCATGGGGGCTATGAAACCCCCCCACCCCTGTCACTAGTAGTGTAAATTTATCTGTAGGAAAGGTATACACTGTGGTATCCTTGGGTGGTGGAGACGCTTGGGTGTGGAAACAGTGAATAGTTCATGGTCATGTCTAACCAGTGACCGGTTACTCTCTGCTGTGGTGCACCTGTTGCCCATGTTGGTGATGACCACTTCTAGTAGTTTCCACCCACATTAGGGAGGTTACCACCTGATACAGGGCATATGAGGTGATAAATTCCAGGAAGCGCTGGGCCTGGAAGTGAGTACCGGAATAAGTTTCCCAGTTAATGGTATGGTAGTTGACATCGACCAGTGCCAGGGTGTGCATTAGGATTGTCATGTTCTTCACTGTCTCCAGGTACATGGAGTGGTGGTCCTGGGTCATGGAGGGTGATCTGTAGCAGGCCACATTTTACATTGCAGTTGTGTCTGATGTTAGCTGCACATGGGTGATCTCAGAGGTATCATGCTACCCCACTAACCTGGAGGTGTAGGTATCCCTGATGAATATGGATACAGCCCCTCCATGTCTGTGTCAGTCCATGTTCTGTGGCTGAAATGTGTGGTATGGGTTGTAGTCTGGTAGTGCTGGTGTGCTCTCAGGAGCCTTAAGACAGGTCTCAGCTGCTGCACAGATGTTGATGTTGTCCATCCTGAGGAGTGCTGTGAGTGCATGCATGTTGTGATCACAACCCCTGGTGTTGAGTAGCATAACCCTCATTGAATCTGCAATGTGCTGTTTATGGAGCTGGTATTCACCTTCGAGACTCTCCTAAACAAGGCACCATGGGGGCTCCAATAGCCTTGGCCAGTATTTCAAAGCCTAAAGCTGACACATAGGCTGGTATGGTATTGTTGCATGCATGTTTCCCATCTGTGCTTGTTTTTCATCTGTCCTGTAGGTAACCTATTGGTAAGCAATAGAAAGCCTTAAACTTATACAAGTCTTCTAGCTTCCAAGATAGGCTTTTGGAGTGACTAAGTATCAGTGTTCTGTATGTTCTTGCTGTACTTAACTGTTTCCTGACTACATGGTGATTTCTCACTGTATATTTTGATCTGAAGGTCTGTTTATTCACATATTATGGCTGTGATGGCCTGCACTTTAGAGGTTCACAGATAGCCTACTACCTATCTGCCCAAGGGCAATTAGAAGCATAGCTACAGTGTGTTGGCTTTCCCCACACCATTGATGAAGTAACTGAGCCTCTGTCAAGCATAGCCAATGAAGCAATTCCAGGCAGAGTTGCTGGAAGCTGTTGAAGACTGGGGTTGTGGAGGGTGATCTAAAGGGGGCATGTTAATGTGACAATTCAACACCATTCAATTCCCCCAACAGGTCTCGCAGCTATCAAACTGGACAGGGTCCCCCAACACCTGGCTGTATGGTTCTGGGACACATGATCCCAGGGGTGTATATTCTGTTACACTTTCACACAACAAGGTTTCCCTTGAAGTGTGTCAGTGAGGGGCTATGCCTAATGTAGTTAGGAATGTAATGTATTGTCTCACAGTACATTTGATATATGTTGCTATTTCAAGAGTGAAGTAGT
>NC_056740.1:58824692-58894733 GCF_019279795.1 Protopterus annectens | reverse complement strand
CAATGACAATAAAGTTGAACTTACATGTTGGATGAGCTAGTGTGTGTTTATAGAGCGCATTATGTATCCTTTTCTGTTTGATGTTACTGATGTGTTCGGAGATACGTATTCTAAGGGGTCTGGACGTTTGTCCAACATAAAATGAACCACAGTTACAAGAGGCCAAGTATATGATCCAATCACTAGAACAATTACAGAAAAACTTCAAATCAAACACCTGTGGACTATTGCGACTAGAAAATTGTTTGGACTTGTTTATAAATTTGCAATTATTGCAATGTCCACATGGATAACAACCATGTAGTGGTTCACCAGAAAGTGTTGTTTGTACCAATTCATGTGTATTGATGTCTCTGTGTTTGTAATGATTGAAAAAAGAATTAAGGTGAAGCCAGGGCACTGTAATGGTCAACAGTGAGCACATCATATTTGCCACACACACCTCATATTTACTGGAAGAGTGCCAGCAATGTGCTCTGTTAGAGCTAGGTAGTACACTCATTCAAGCATGCGCGAGGTCTGTGGCTTGTAAACATCTCGCCCCAGCATGTACTGGTTATTGTGTTACTAAGGCTAATGTCCAGACAGCACACAGCATGCATGGCTTGCAATTGTTGACATAAGGTATATGTAGGAGCTGTAGCCACACATGGCTGTACATGTCATGAACATATCACCTGTGACTACTCAGGAACATACAGAGCAGAGCTGGAATTCCCTGAGTCTGTCAATACAGGCCTTATGTAGATTCCTATGATCCAGTTATTTGGGTATATTTGTAGGCATTGCATTAAGTGGACATGTCTAATGACATACATGCCACATGGGGTGTTGTATGATATGACAGGTGTCATAGGTGACCGGTAGAGAGGGAATATTACCTCTGTTAACATAGATATCAAACCTTATGTACTGTTAGCATGCTATCTGCCATGTGCATGTGTGTAATGACTGTAGCCACCTGTATGTAGAAAGGATAACGAAAGCTTTAGTAATGTCATTTATGTTGTATGAGTGTGGGATGTACATATCCAGGGCAGGTACAGTTAGGTCATATCCAATCATGATGGTGTTGTTTACTGGTGTACAGCAACAGTCGACAGTGTTAATGCTGACAACATCCGAGGGACCTTGGTATGTGTACAACTGAGTTGGTTACAAACAGTGGTATTATTGCATTGCATAACACATTATGCAGCTGTGTCTGTACATGGGTACTTTGCACAGTTGATGTAGGCCTAGGTACAGTCCACCAATCGAGGGTTATCTGGTGGTCTACCATACTATTCATACCACATATGGATGTGTGTTGGTAGTCTGGGGACAAGGTGGTGGATGTATATGAGGATACAACCTAGAATGCAGCATTTGCCACTTTCACCTGTACCTGACTCATCTGTGATGCATTATGTCAGAGTAGTGGTCTTTACATGTGATTAGCCTTTATGAATATGTGTACACCACCACCTGGAATGGTCCATACCACTGTTATGGCCCACATGTCTGGATCTGAGTTATGTGGTAGTAGTGCAATTGTGCACTACAGAGCCTTCAGCCAGGTGTTCCTCACCGCACAGATGTCAATATTCCCCACTGTAGGTTTTACATTGAGCAAATGGATTACTAAAGCCACACATCTAGCACTGGTTAGCATAAGCATCCAATGCAATTGTCTTGTAGGTGTTAGGGTGTTACTTCTGGGTGTAGGACATTTGCCTTGGAATGCGGCTATATAGGTAAATGCGACCTAGGTATTATCCACACACACGTGAAACATGGATGCATGTGCTCTGTGTTGAAGACTTGTCGTTCAGTCATGACAGCCCAGAATGACAGACACTGGACAACCTCATAATAACAGCAGGACATTGGCTCATTGTTTTGGTCTAGCAGTTGCCACTCGTACCATGACATCACTGCAAGTGGCAGTAATGTGCTTGGTAGCAAATGCCTCATGTAAGGTGTCGGACAGCAGCAGAAATTGTGTAAATGACCAATGTGAGATATACTTAGGGTAGCAGTCCTGCTAATAATAACAACTATTAACACAGCTGGGAGAGGTCATCTTGACACCTGCACCTCAGTACCATTACACAATGTGGCTCACACATTACGCTTGCACATGCCACTGCTCCACGTATAATGCCACTCTCCACAACCTGCTATCAATGTATGCCTTTCAGGGCTGCAAAGTGTGTGACACATGCTGTAGGTAGCATCTGCCTGTGTGTCCCAGGTAACCTATCGTCTGTCACGTCCACACATGCAAGAATGTGTATACTTAACATATATATGTCAGTACTTTATGTACATGTATGCATGTGTATCACACAGCACAGACACAGATATATCATTTACAGGCCGCATACAGGTATCAGGTAGTATACCAGTATGATGTGCCTATATACTGACAGGTAAGATGTACATAGCTGTAAACCTGAGTGTTTACAGTAGGTATCCATTACAACATGTTCTGTACATGTAAGTGTATGAGCATGCACACTGTGGCCTTCTGTGGTTAGAATCGGAGTGCATCCCAAACACCCTGTGCTACTAAGTGTATGAACATACCCACTGCCACCTTGTGTAATTTTAGTCAGTGCATCCAACAAGCCCTTTGTTACTAAGTGTATGGGCAAGCCCAGTATAACCTTGTGTAGTTGTATTCATAGTGCATTCCAAACAGCCCTGTGCTACTAGTGATAGTAGTTGTCCATTCCACAGATGGCCATACTCCAGTTCAGGTTCCTGTTGTGCTATAACTATACCTCTCAGGCCTACCTGCAGATGATGTGTCTTGTTTGTGCATACAGGTTGTAATGGACACCTACTTTAAACATACAGGTTTACAGCTATGTACTTCATAACTGTCAGCCTCCCTGTTGTTGTCCTCAATCTTAGAAGGGCAGTCTGACTGCCTTGGAATGTGTAATTTCTGTGGCATGTCTCGTAACTGCATACTACTGTAATAGTGATCTGTAGATAGACAAGAGTTCTGATCCCACCACTGGCAACTCTGTGTGTGTGACAGCAAATGGCTGAGTTTGTGTGTGTTTCAACAAGTGCCTGAGTGTGTGTGTGTGTGTGTGTGTGTGTGTGTGTGTGTGTCAGCAAATGGCTGAGTATGGCTGTGTGTGTGTATTTGTGTCTGTATCCTGTCATGACAGTGGGTTTTGCTGCATTCCAAAGAGATACCTCCTTTTGCACTGGCCTTTATCCTTGTCAACTGCTAAACCTCTCTCTTCCCCCTCCCCACTGCAAGTAATTAGCCCTGTGATGTCACCCAGCTCAGAAGTGGAATCAGAGTATGTGTAATTGTATGTGTTCTGTGGCACATACCCCAACTGCATACCACTGTACTAGTTACCTTTACAGAGGCAGGACTTGTATGCACAGTACTGGCAAATGTGTGCATGTTTGTGTGTGTGACTACCCTGTAGCCAGGCATACACATGTGTAATGGCTTTTAGCACACCATGGTAGCCATCTGTGGTGACCGGTGTCTACAAAATATTACATAGTTAGGAATGGTAAAGAATACACAGTCAAGAACGACTACAGTTGGATATGTTATTTTCCTGTGTCACTTTCGAGCAGTGACACAGAAGTGGTTGCTGGGGTGTAGGTCCATACCCATCATTCCCCCACCCTAACTCCACAATCCCCAGGGTAGATTACATTAGCCATCATTCCCCACCCCAAACTCCACATACACAACAACCATCCCTTCTCTGGTGAACTGCTTAAGATTTAAATGTTATAACACAAGAGATGCCTCTGTTTTCTGTACATGTCAGTTCCTTTGGAACCCTTCTGTGTCACAAAGGGTGTTCAGACGTGTGTGTGTGTGTGTGTGTGTGTGTGTGTGTGTGTGTGTGTGTATATATATATATATATATATATATATATATATATGCGTGTGTGTGTGTGTGTGTGTGTGTGTGTGTGTGTGTGTGTATATACACATCCCATAGGTGTGTATAAATATATATATATATATATATATATATATATATGTAGTTATGACAGTTGTACAGATGTAGACTTGCCTTTATTGTTTCACAGAGTACAGTACATTCAAGGGTACTGTACATATGTACAGAAAGTGACTGTCCCATTTGTTTTCAGTACTGTGGAATACCTGTAGTAAGTTGTGCATTATAGACTCCATGCAACATGTATACAACCCAGATGGCTTAATCGTACATCCAGTGACCTCATTGTGAATGGTCCACGGTTCAAGACCTGCAGGCCTTGTTGATACTGTCAATTAGGACTGCATAAGACACTTTTAAGCAGTTGTAAGCAGGTGTAAATGTGTTTGCGTGACAGTAGGCAGCGGGTAACATGCAGGCAACAGACATGTACAACTCACAGTACACTTGAAATGCCCTTCTTTGGCAATCCTGCTGATGTCACCCACCTACGAATACACCTCTGGAACTACTGTAACCCAGTAATCTCCATGATGCGTGCTGTAACTGCATATTGTTGTAGTGTAATAAACTAGTTAAGTAGGGGTTCTATTTCAAGAGAAACCAAATGTGTGTGTCTGTCTGCCTGAGAAAGTAATAATGTTTTTTAGAGTATGCACACTCTTTACAATTCACATAACCACCTTTGGCATTCCTGCTGATGTCACCCACCTAGAAATACACCTCTGTGACTGCTGTAACCCAGTATTCTCAGTAGCACATGCTGTAACTGCATATTGCTGTTGAGATTCTATTCCAAGAGAAACCAATGGTGTGTGTCTGTCTGCCTGAGAAAGTAATTATGCTTTTTAGAGTATGCACACTCTTTACAATTCACATAACCACCTTTGGCAATCCTGCTGTTGTCACCCACCTAGTAATACACCACTGGGAATGCTATAATCCAGTAATCTCCATAGTGCGTGCTGTAACTGTGTAATGCTGTAGTGTGATACACTAGTTAGGTAGGGGTTCTATTCCAAGACATGGCAGGTGTGTGTGTGTGTTTGACAGTCAGTGGCTATGAGTGTTTAACCACTGGACATGTTGGGGAGTGGGTTTTGTAGTTTTCCTATATGGTGTCCATATTATATGTCACAATGTCTACCTCATGAGGAGTACAGATGTCAGTCAGCCAAGGGACTGTGTTGGCAAGCCATACCCCTACAGCTGGCAAAAGGCCTGGTGAACAAAGTATGCAACCCTACTATTACCTGGAATAGTTTCTGAACCCATGTGTCATACACAAACATACTTGCCTAGAATATCCCGCTATGTTGCTAGTACCCTGCACACTGATGACAGATAGTAGGCATGGTGTGATTGCAGTGGGCTGCAGAGGGCATGGCAACCTGTACAGCAGTACAACAGGCACATAATTGCGGACAATATGCATTTACTATGTTCCCCACTGGATGCCAGCAACATATGTGGTGCCATCAAATGTGATCCACAGTGGCCATACAATGCCTTACACATGTGCCCCGTATGGACCGATGTCACTGACACCAGGGAATACCTGTATCATGCAATCAATGCAGGTGCAGGGTCAACCTGCTGTCTATAAGCAGGTCCTGCCACACCAGGCCAGTAATGGCATATCTGAGGATAACAGTCTGTGTACACAACATATGCCAGCCAAACCAGGTACACTTGTACATGTCACTGTACATTACTGTGGGATGTGCACTTCCCAGGCAATGTCCATGTCAAGGACTATCAAACACAGACATGTCATATATTGCAATGGCCATACACAATGGTAATCAGGATGTCAGGACAGTTCATACAATACCTATCTGTGTGGGACATTGCAGACACTACACCCCTGTACTACACTACACACCATTGTCAGGGGGCATGATGCCAAGGATTACCCCTCACCCATCCTGGTACAGCCATCTTGCACAGCCAACCACTACACACCCATGAAGCAATGCACACATGCATGTCAATACTAGAACCTTGTGTCTGCATGTGGGGTATGATGCTTCCAACCACAGTCACACCCAGTATAACTTCCACTGGCATACTGACTGATGTCAGACATGTTCACATGGCCTAGCCCATAGAACCTCCGGATATCCCCTGTGGTGCATGTAGTTCCTGTGCATTACTGCAGTGTGGCAAACTAAGTAGTTAGGAAGTGTATTTGTGGGCCTGGCAAAGTGCGTCAATGTGAGTCCATTACAGAGTGTAGCAGTGTTGACAATGTCATCCGTTCATGTGGACAGCCATGTGTGCTACACCTAATGTATGTCTACTACATCTCTGTTGCAGATGTTGCTCACCAGCACACATAAATGTTCTTACAGCACACCAACATGTCAGCTTTGTGGCACATGGAGTAACCGCATGAACTTGTAATAATAATGACTAGTCAGTCAGGGGTTTGAACTCCTGTACTGGTAGGTGTGTGACAGACAATGCTTAGGCTTTAGTCTCCAAGCCTTTGTCTGTACTTTGCCTCTGTCTGTTCCTCCCACACACTCTCTGGTGGATGTGGAGTTATACACCTGCTCAGCAGCACCTTGTGTTTTGTAAGTCATAGTCATGATTAGGTGATGGCCTCTGCACCTATTGCAGTCCTCCTCTAGCTGATTGTGGAACAGCTGTGATGATGTTCCCATAGCCAATCGCATGGAAACACAGCACAATATCTAGGAACATCATGTTGGTGTTTGCCCATGGCAGTCATTGTGAGTGGTACCCAGATCTGGTGTTTGGTAAACGGCATCACAGATGATATCTGGATGTTCTTCAAACAACATATACAGTGGAAAATAGCCTAAAGACAGGAGGGTGATGTGCCAGACATGATTACAGCATGTAAGTGTAGCTATGCTTCATTGAGACTACTGCCAGTTTAACAAGTTGTGTGTGGTAATAGCTATTCTGCATGTTTTAAAACTAACAAGACAGTGCTCTGTTTGTGAGGGTACCCCCATATGTAGGGCCATCTGTGGACTGGTCAGTGTGTGGATCCATTTGTTTCCTGTGTTACTCACTGAACACACATCTGTGAACTGCAGGAGCATAGTGTGAGGACTGCAGTCAGTACATGGTGATAGCGATGAGTTACTACCATTGCATCCCTGATTGGACATATGTCACATGAAACAGTGGTATGACAGACACTGTCTGGGGTTCTCAGTGACATGCCAATAATGGGACACTGTTCATAGCTGCAGTCACAAGTCTTCTACACTTTATACAGATGTCATGCAGTATATATGCATGTGTTGTGCTCCCTCTGCAAATGTATACCATCTGTTGTGTTGGGTTGATGGTCATATCTATGCATGCTGTTATAAGTAATCCTGAATGCTGTTGACTATTACTAAGTCATATCTGTGTTAAAACTACAACACCATAGGCTGTATGGGTTTGGAGGTCCCCGCAGAACCTCCTATCCCACTGCAGTTGGCCATGGCACCGGGTGCCAGCACATCTGGGGCCTAGCCTTGGACCTCCACCTCTGTTGGCTCTGCACCACCTTCTGGTGGAACTGCCACTGAGGATGGGGCTTGTCTCCCCTGAGAGCAGGTCCAGACAGGAACATGTTCGCTGTCGTACAGTCCTGGACGTGGTGTGTAGGGGGCTCAATAGGGGTTTCGAGGCCAGATACGCCAGATCGAGGGCAGAGTGTTGCATTTACAGGGTGAGCCTGCCTCTCCTAGACAGCCCCCAGCAATGCCACCTTTGCAGCTGTTTTGGTGCAGTGGTGGCTGCCCATGGCTGGGGACCTCTGTCCCACTGTTTACATCTGGGGGCTCATGGGCTTGTGACTGCTGAACACCCCTCCCCGTCCAAGGTGTATCCCCCCATGTGTCATATACTGACCCTGTATGCTATCTCGTCTGTCATCCTACCCAACCTATCCTCCACGAGCATACCTACTCTCCTTCCCCCACATCCCACTCTCACCCTACGGAAACAAAAGGTCAATCAGTTCCTAGAACAACATTTGCCCCATACATAGCTGTCCATTTCACACACGTGTCCACTGGACACATGTAACCCTTTTAATATGCATCATGACATACTCCAGTTGTCCTCACCCCTGACTCTCAGGCACACAATCCTGATATGCACATGACTCCTAAAGGTTCCAGGTACACGTGATGCAGATGACCCCATTGTACACACAACACTAACAATCCCTCTATGGTTACCCCATTTACCTTTTTCATGATGATGATGTTGCACACAGCACCTTGCAAGAGTACTGTTCTCACATAATGATTGGACAGGAACTGTTGTGTTAATGTAAATAAAATGAACAGAGTGATGTATTTGGCCAATGTACAAATCTTTGTGTGTATTAATGACACATGTCTGTCTGAGAGAGTCTTGATATTACATAGGACAACACCACTACATAATAAAGGCTTTGCTGGTGTTTCCCTTTTCATTCCTTTGTAATGCTATGGTGTCACATTGGATGTTCTTGATATATATATATATATATATATATATATATATATATATATATATATATATATATATATGTATATGTATGTCTGTATCTATATCTGGACATAAAGACACACACACATACATCTACATGATTGAATACATTTCCGATACTGTTCAATGACTGAGCTGGATGATATGTTTGTGATAAGATCCAATGTCTGTATATCTGCCATGGCTTAGTGCTAAATCACAATAGCTGTGTGTGCAGGGTCCTGGTTTCGAGCCTTGCAGAGGCCGTTTATTTTGTTGCTGGGCAGAACAAGGCTGTTGGATATGGAGTGATTAAGATGATTAAGGCAAATTAAAGCAGTTGTGAGTGGGTGTGCATAGGTTTGCATGGAGCTAAGCAATGCTAACCTCCGGTTACAGTTTCTTACACTCAGTTAGCCTCTACATTGCTTCACCAGTGTAATACTCGCATACTGGTGATCAAACAGGCTTACACCCGCTTGCTCCTGCACTTGCAAATGCACTGCATTTGGTGTTTGCATCTGATGCTCACACCCCTGGGTTGGAGTGAGGACTACAAAATTACATTGTGAATCCTATTACATCGGATTACATGCCTACAGTATCGGGAATGGCTGCCCATTAGGCGAAAGCATGCCATTCGACTGTACAGAATCCACAGCCTGTCCAGAGTTTGATTCATATTATTGGTGTGTTCCTCTTACAATCTGCACCTGTCTGGCTAATACATGGGAACTGACACTCTTCAATACAAACAAGTAATTGGGTTATGGAACCCACATCCTTCAGCCGAGTCATGCTACTGCATACCTAATATTCTATCATCTTTCTAAGGTTGTCAGTGGAATATGTGCTTTCTGTCCTTATCAGACCTCTCATATGACTGAGGAAAAATATCAACTGAATCAGGGACATGCCATAACAGCAACAGGGACACATTTAAATTATTAGTTCTATTAACCTGACACACTGACAGGCTCAGAGCATATGAATTCATACAACTTTTCTGAGGAAAATGATGTTTATAGCCCTTAATTCTTGTAATTATTCATTATGTGTAATTCACCAACTTTTCTCCAAAAGTCACTAGTTTTAGGAGGGATTAAGTGGGACAGAGTTAGAAATTGAGTCGGAATCAGGGACGTCAGTTCAGAGGTATGGTCCCTATTTGTTCCCCCAATGGTTTATGTCCTGTCCAGTGGATTTGCTCTTAGGGGTTGAGAGGTATGTTCGTCAGCTATGCCCATTTTGGGATATTACTTACATTCCCGGGGTGGTCATAATACGACTGCACCAGCCAACACCTGCACACCTAAACCCATAATTGCATACCCATAGTTCCCCCACCTGCCCCTTCTCTACAGCACTCATCCTTACTGTGGGTGCAGGTGGGATATAAACACACCACTACACACTGCCCACTCTCTGCATGTCGGGACACATGTCATACACTGTGTCGACCCATGGGTTATCAGACTTGCACAACCTACTGGTCCATGTACATCTACAGCCTTGTTTGATGAATCATTACTGGGATTGACTCCGATGATTATTAAATTTTGGTGTCCCACAAGGGACATCGATGTCTATGTTTCAAGATTAGACCTGGCAGGTCTCTCCCACTGGTAGTATCCTGCCAGTTGTCTGGGAAGCAGTGGTGTGTTTTCTTATATTGTGTATCTATATGTCTCACCGGCCCAGCTGTGGGGGGGGGGGTTGATGCTACATGTTACACGTTTGTTTATTGGACCCCTCACCCCCATATGCATGCCTGTGAACATATGTAACTCGTAAATGCTGTATCATTACCTTAGCTATATACGTGTATATTTACAATCATATATATATATATATATATATATATATATATATATATATATATATATATATATATATATATATATATATATATATATATATATATATATATATATATATATATATATATATATATATATATATATATATATATATATATATATATATATATATATATATATATATATATATATATATATATATATATATATATACATTACTATATACAGATATATCTGTATATGTATGCATGCATGTATGTATTTATATATTGCTGTCTCTCTCTCTCTCTACATATATATATATATATATATATATATATATATATATATATATATATCTAACAACATATGGATCTATATATATATCTATATGCGGGTATGTATATGTAGTCTGTCTCTGTATGTATACATTTGTACTAAGGAGAGGGAGAGGCTTATCTCTATGTCGCTATGAGTAGATATACACACACACATACCTCTACATATATACATCTACATCTGGTTATTCCGTTCCTTGCCATATAGATTATACTTTGCTGCAGTGGGACTTGTAGTGGGTGTGACTGCTCGTTGGGCGATGCCTCTGCCCAATGAACACATTTGCCTACATCCCTGGGGCTGTCCATATAGGCCCACATCAGCCAACACCTACACACCTAGACCCATAAGTAGCTACCCATAGTTCTCCCACCCACAACTCCTCTACAGCACCCATCCTTACTCTGGGTCCTGGTCGGTTCTGAACATACCACTACATGCTGCCCACTCTCCACTTCACAGGACCCATTTCATACAATTGTCTCGACCCATGGGTCATCAGGCTTTCCCACCCTTGTATGCCGGGTATGTATACACCCCAGACAGAATGTTCGGTTTATCACCTTCTTTTGATCTTGCTAATTTTTGGGGTGTCCCGCAAGGGACGTTCCTGTCTGTGTTACAGGATTAGAATTCACGGGTGCACTGTGTACCCACCCCCCACAGTTGTATCCTGCCTGTGGTCTGGGAGCACTGGACTCTTTATATTGTCTGTGTGTATGTTTCCCTGTATCCGATGGGGGGGGGGGTGAAAGGTCATGCTATGTGCTTCATGTTTCTTGCTTGAGCCCCTCACTTCCATTGGCATAGCCTGTGAATATATGTCATTCTTGTGCGCTGTTTCCTATCATAGCTGTATATCTGTATATATATATATATATATATATATATATATATATATATATATATATGTATACATATATATATATATATATATATATATATATATATATATATATATATATGTATATATATATATATATATATATATATATATATATATATATATATATATATATATATATATATATATATATATATATATATATATATATATATATATATATATATATATATATATATATATATATATATATATATATATATATATATATATATATATATATATATATATATATATATATATATATATATATATATATATATATATATATATATATATATATATATATATTTGTGTGTGTGTGTCTGTAAAGCAATGCATACCCCGCGCAAATGCACTTACACAAGCTTACTGGTGTTTATATATGCTTAAACCTGCTTACTATTGCCTTATTCATTATGACACTGACACTTCGCTCCAGTTAACTTTTAATTGTTGTTTTGCAGGTTATACAGTGGACAGATGTTGCAATATGTTCATGTACAGATTACCGATGTTAAATGGTATGTGATGCAGTGGGATTCGGAATGGGAATGTCTGTTTGTTAGGCGGTTGCTCTTACCAATACACTATTGCTGTGCTGCTTCATTTGCATATATACCCATATACCCATGGCTCCTTGTTCCCCAAACACCCACCCCAACACCTCCCTAACACTGCAGTCATCCATTCTCTTGTTGGATTTGCAGTGTATGCACACCACTACACATTGGCCATTCCCTACTCCTGTAGATCCATCCCATCGGTTGACTCACTCCACGTATCCTCAGAACTCCCAAACTTTTAGTCCACAAATATTGGTGACATGAGCGACCAAAAGGACAATATTCGCAATTTTTGTGTTGTCCCATATGGGACACGCATGTCTTTATGTCAAGATTAGACTCTATACTTCATTACATCCTTACTCCCATTAACATGACACTACAATAAATTAATAAGTATGACTATGTGGTAAAGCACACCTTACACATGAGAGTCCAATTATGTACGTGTTCAGTGTATTTCTTTTACAAATAGACCGGTTTAGTAATTGGCATTGCCGTAGCAGGCAGATCACAGGAATGATTCCATGTGTGGGAAAGTCCTCACATTTGATTTTTTCAGCACAGCACTGACTTCAGACATTGTACACACTTCTGTGTTTTAGCAGTTTCATCCCTTCCCTCTTATGCGCAACCTATCATTCTATCTACTGACAAAGTTTGTAAGGGCACATTCATATTATTTATGTCTGCAAATGGAATGAATGTGTTACAGAGAATGTACTTCTACATATAGATGTCTGCATGTGTGTATGCATATATACTGATAACGAACTCGCTGACCTCAACGGGGCAGTCCAATTAGAACCAGCCCATCCAACCCTGGCACACCTGGCTCCATAATTTCATACCCATAGTTCCTCCACCCCACCCGAGTTCAACATACATGCATACCATCCATTGTCCAGTTATCGCAGCCATGACACACCTCCACACATTGCCCTCTCCCGAGCGTTAGGGGCCCTACACGTATGTTGTCCCAACCCATGTATTCTCAGGCTCTCCCATCGTTTAGTCCTTGAACATACCTGCCCTTGCTTGTGTAATGGTTGGATGGCCAAATAGCCTATCAATTTTCAGGTAGTCTCACCAGGAACTACCCTCTGCGTGTAAAGTAGACTTAGCAGATCAACAATCTTACTCCCACTGGTAATATCCTGCCTGTGGTTTGAGTAGCAGTGCTTTGCTCACTCCTGCCCAGCTTGATATGACATATGCTGACAGGGCTATATAATACTGGGGTTGCTGTTGATTCCCTTCTCATTCCTTTTGTATGCTTTATTGTTACTTTGTTCTGTCTTCATATATATATATATATATATATATATATATATATATATATATATATGTGTGTGTGTGTGTATATATATATATATATATATATATATATATATATATATATATTATATATCTGTACACACTTATATACATTTCCTATACTGGGCACTGCTTTGACCCGAGCAAGCGTATTCAGACTTGCTTACTGGTACTTAGATATGTTTACTGCTGCTTATTTGTGCTTCTACCTGCTTACTAGTGCCTTATTCATTATGACAGTGCCACTTTGATTGAATGATATTTAAGTTAAATATCTCATGTGATACTCTTATGTTGGTTTTTCCAGCAAAACGACATTCATTCCACATGGAAAATGATATATGCTATTGTTGGGCTCGAACCGTGAATGCCTGTTCTTTAGGCGGATGTTCTAAACACTACACTATTGACATTTACATTGTTTCTGCATGTTTTTCTCTATTTGAATTAATTTGATGTGCAAGCTACACTCGGCGGAGGGCAGCAACATGCAAACACGCTGCGCTTTGCTTACACCTTCAATATTGCAGCAATTCAAATGTATAATAGGGACACGGGGAATCTAATTGTGAAAGTTCTAGGGACAAGGCTCAACATTCCACTATGTGCTTGTGTGTTTACTACTTCGATTTTATTTCACTGTTCATGGACACTCTTGTATGCTTAGCATACATTTTGGTATTCATGGACACTGAATTACTGACTTACTATTAGAGTCGGGCTCTACTAGTAGGCATAGTAGGTTTTGCAACTGTCGGGGTATGTTTACGCCTCCATAGAGCACTTGTACACACCCCCTGCACTCGCACACATTTCCTGTGCAGATCGAGGGTGCAGCGGCACGCCCTCATACATATTCATATGGCGCTGCTGCACCAGCTGTAGTGAGGACGCTCGGTGCAAGGCTAAAACCGTCCTTGCACTGAGCTTCTTGAATCCCGGGGATTGTCCCTCTTTTTGGACTTATGTCCCACTTTTATTTATGGCTTTGTCCTGATTTCTTGCTGTAAGAGGGTGAGCGGTATCAGTCGTGTGCGACTGCATGTGCAAGTGTGTTCAAGTGCATGTGTGTGTGTGTGTGTGTGTGTGTGTGTGTGTGTGTGTGTGTGTGTGTGTGTGTGTGTTATAATATAGGGATTGCTATGTCAGTGCTTAACACTAGAAGAAGAATTGCAAAAGAAAGCATGCTGCTTCAGAGCCAAAGATATACACGGGGTAAAATGATAGAGGTAGGAAACAGGCACTGAAGCTAGAAAGAGTAGCTGTTCCAGTCTGTATATAAAGGTTTCTCATTACTAATGGAGTTATATTCATTTGCCCATAATCCTAGAGGGAATTATGGGAGGAATACCACAGACTTTGTGTAGAAAAAGAATGCAGCTGTATAGTATGGACTTGAAGCCTGTTTTCCTGAAGAAAGAACTGAAACCTGTCTGAAGTGTGTTTTCCTAGATATAAAGGACAGACAGAGGGATTCTAGAGGTTGCTGCAGGCTTTTTGTAATATGTTGGTGTGTACCTATTTAAGGGATTCAAGCACCTGAAGGACTGAGGAACTGTTTCTTAATTCTGTCAAGGTAGGGTACTTGCTTGGTACTGGTTATATTTATCTCTTCACTCGTTATTAGTAAAGCTTTATTTAATTCTTAAATCTACAGTCTCTGTATTATGTGTGTGAAAACTGCAAGAAATATCCAAGTTGTAGAGAATGTTGTATAGTTTTGATCAATCCTACTGAAAAGTACCTAAAAATGTTACTGTGTGAAGTGCTCTGAAGATGGGTGACACACCGACTCTCCGGTACATGAGAAAAGATCCATTTTTTTTTTATTTTGAGTACAGTAGGATTGTGATGCCTGCAAACTTGTGTTTTTTGAAAGTAACTAGTGAGTAAAAAGAGACCTTTTTTCAAAACTGTCCTCATTAACTGTAAATATTACAACATTGTAACCACCTTTATGTGTACTGTGCCAGGCAATGTTCCAAGCTCCAAAATGGAGGAAATAATTTGAGCATTAGTGAATACTGCCAGACCACTGAGGAACATCTGAACAAATTAATAGAAAATAGTGCAGTTGCTACTGTGGCTATCAATTAACTGGTAAGACTCACTGATGGTACAGACTTACAGGAAAAGTCAATCACAATTGATTAGCATTTAGTTTGCAACAACTCACTAGAATTTATCAACAACTAGCCAGTATCAGGCAAGTGGTGAATGAGTTTGAAACATCAAGAATTGGTATTTCTATGAAAAGGCTTGGTGTAGATGATGATGTGGAGGCTTACTTGATAACATTTAACAGTTACACAGAGTGAGAGACCACGTCAAGGACTGAGTAGGTCAGGATGCTGTTATCTCATCTGAATCATTGAAGGCCTGCATGGACTAGACAGTCACTAATACACATTATTATAAAAAAAAAACAAAAAATGAACCATGGCTAGGTTTTACCTGTAAAGATTGGTCAAAAGGACATTCAGTGTAGATCGACCAGTAAGGTCACAAACTGGAGACATAAAGCATTGTCTTCAAATTTGGTTAGAAACTTGTGGGAATGATGTAAATTTTTTTATAAATTCCAGTTGCAAATAGATTTAAACAGGTAGTTCCTAGCAATTTAAGAAAGTGGGTATCCCAGAGTGACAGTCAACTTTAGAACAAATAGTTATTATAATAGAGAGATTGTGGATAAATGGCAACTCTAAGCCTGAATTGCATACTTCAAAAATCTAATAGTAAGTCTTCACTATCAATTTTAGATACTTAGTATTTGGGTCTACAAATAAAGAAAGGTATTGCTGATTTAAGTAATTTCTTGTACATGTGCTGGAAAGGGACATATAGCTAAATATTGTCCAATCAGTGATAGTAATGTCATACCTCTAAAGCCTGTTAATGCTACTCTACCTTCTGTTAGGCAAACCATACCTAAAAATATGTCCATGGAATGTGACAGTGCCAGATTGTTAAGTAGTGGAATTATTTTTTCTTTTTTTTTGTCATTGTGTTATTGTTGTACTTATCAAATGTAAAGCAATTATTGAGAGAAAATAATGTTAAGGACTGTTAGATTCGGAAAGCATGGTCACACTTGTTAGAACTCAAAATCTGAACAAACAGAAAACTAGCAGTATACTAACATTTTTAAGTTACTGTGTACCTATGGACAAGAGAGAGTATTCCATAATCCAAGAGTACATTTAAACTTTTCTATTTAAAGTCTTCTATTCAGTTGTTTTAGTGCCTAACTTAGCTCATTGTGTGATAATCATTCAAGACATTTATCAGTTTAAAACAATCTGAAAATTGTGCAGGGCGGTAGGCAGTACAGTCAGATACCCACAACTCTAGTAAAGACAATGACATTAAGTTAAAACCCTTAAAAGGCAAAAATATTTGGGTCTAGGTGGAAGATATGCATGAATCCTATACTGAGTCTTGGCAAAAAATTCTACTTGAAAAGACCACAAAAGAAGTCAGTCTAGAAGCAGATAGAAAACAGTCTATAGTTAAGCATATATCACAAAGGCTTCCAGTAGTCAAAGTGATGAAAGAAGTCAGTACAAGCACTGATTTAGAAAAATCTGTAGTAGAAATGGATGAGGGATCAGATGAATGCTGTACTGAACAAAAACAGAGAGAAAAACTGAACAAAACCAAACATCACACTGCTACACCTATGCAGAGAGCTAAGCAGATGCAGAAGCAGGATTCCAAGGCTAGAACAAGAAGAACAAAACGGAGCAAGATTAGGAGAAATTGCCAGTACTCTGGAAGAAGGAAATAATTTTTATGAGTTACTCTCTACCAAATATAAGTTTCTTAAAGGGGGGAAAAGCTGTACATGTCTTTGTAGGGTATGGTGCTACCCTCCAGTTTGCATAAGACTACCGGTGAAAGTAATACTGATCTGACTGCCATCCTGATAGGTCATATAAAATGTAAGAAGGCCCGGTAGGACAATGGCACATTACAGAGGGCCAGAAAAAAAAAAAAACAGAGCAAAACAGTTGCATCACACAATTGTTCTAACACCTTGGAGAGAAGTTGAAGTTTCTGTAGCAAGTTTGTCAAAAGGTTAAAGCTTATATAGCAGTCCTGAAGTCAAAATAGGTGAGACATCATCAGTGGCCCAGTGATAGGAAGTTAAAAAAAAAGTATTCAGGAATAGGGACATTTTTAGAATTAACTGGTCAAGCACTACGCTGAGATCATCACTAGTAAAAAGATAAATTTTAAAGCATATTGGATAGCACAGTCCTAGTAACAGACAGTTAAGGAGGAAATACAGAAAATACTTAAGCTTGGATTTACAAAGAAATCACAGAGCAAGCAAAGCAGCCCCATTGTACTAGTTCCTAAACCTGATGGGACCATACTGTTTTGAGATTACTTCAGAAAACTGAATAATATTTCCAAATTTGATTCTTTTCCCATGCATAGAGTAGATGAACTGGTTGAAAAATTCTAAAAACTAGATTTCTGTCCATTTTGAACATGTTCAAAGGTTACTGACAAATCATAATAACTGCAATGGTCAAGTAGAAAACAGCATTATCCACACTAAACAAATTTTTCTGCTATAAGGTCATGCCATTTGGCCTTCATGGAGCCCCAGCAACGTTTCATAAGTTTATTTACTGGACTCTGAGATGTCACACTAAGTATGGTGCAGCTTACCTTGATGGCATACTTATTTTCTAACAGGATTGGGAAAGTCATCTCTTCAACATCCAAACCATTCTAAACTCTTTACATCAAGCAAGGTTAACTGCCAACCCCACTAACTGTATAATGGGCATGGTTGAAGGCTAAATGATAGGAAAATAGATAATAAAAGTACAGCTTGAGAAGGTAGAAGCCAGGCAAAATTGGCCCATACCCACTATCAAGAAACTGGTCAGGGCTTTCTTAAGGATGGCCAATTAATAGTCCAAGTTCATCTCGAGCTTTGCTGTGACACCATGCCTCCTGAATGACCTCAGGGTAAAGCCCCAATACGTGTTAAACGGATAATTATGGAGGATCAGATATTCCAGAAATAGAAAGAAATGTGTTTTGAAACTATCTTGTTAGCCCCTGTTATTTTTAAACAGTTTATTGTATTCACAGATTCCCCTGAAGTAGACATAGGAAAAGTACTGTCTTAAAACACAGAGGCTGATGAAGATGTAATATGATATATAATCAGAAAACTAAACACTGAATGGAGATATTCAGCAACTGATACAGATTGTTCAGCCAGTGAATGGACTCTCTATCTTTCTATCCTTCTTCATTCTTAAGTATTAACTTTTGGGTAGAGAGTTATTGATAGTTAAAGAACATGCACCCCTTTAGTGGCTTTATAAGCAAAATTTTGAAATTCAAGTTAGCCAGGAGGGCCGTATCTCTGCAACCCTTTTAGTTACAATTTGCACCACCTAGATCACCACTATATAAATGTAGCTGGGTTGTCACTGCTAAACTGATGCAGGACAAGGCATGTTACTGCTGAGCTTAGGATTTACATGGATGAAAGCATGACAGAAGGCCGATGCAAAGTCTACAGCAAGGCAAAGGTAGTAAAGTCAATGAGGGACAGCTGCTACAGTCTCTAAGGTTACTTCTCACTAATGTGATTAGATTTGCCTGTCTCTAACCTTACAGGAAATTCTAGATTCACTTGCCTCTAATATGAGAGAGCATTCTGAGAGGACTTTCAGTGACTTTGCATAAAAGGAGAAGCAAGTCTGAAAGTATGGAAGAGAAATCTGTTCTCTAAGAAAAAAACTGCAACCTGACTATTGGATTTATCCTACTTATACGAAAAAGTCAGTGTGATACTTCAGGTTGCTGCTGGCTTTACGTAGTAAGTTGATGTGTTCCTAGTCAAGGGATAGAGTTGCCTGAAAGACTGAGGAACTGTTTCCTACTTTTGCTAACATAAAGTGCCGCTTGGTACTATTATACATATATTTTTGCTCTGGGAAATCTCACGGAGAAAAGGCTGTAAATATTGCTACTTGGTTTTGGAGTGAACCGATTAATTTCCTGTTTACTTTTTAACTTTCTTCATTTGTTATCAGAAAAACTTTACTTATTAAAGGTCTGCACATATTATGTGCAGAAAAATGGCAATAAATATCAATGAGTATGTATGTGTGCATAGGTGTGTGCGTGTGTATCTATATGCAATAAATATCAATGAGTATGTATGTGTGCATAGGTGTGTGTGTATCTATATACATGTATGTAGATATATATATATATATATATATATATATATATATATATATATATATATATATATATATAAATATAAAATACATATGGTTTACTATGGAATATACAAAACTGCATTGCTTAACTGGTCACAATGTTGATCCAAAATGCTGAATAAGTACTATCGAAAAAGTAGCCATGGCGAAACTGAATACATCGACACCCATAGTTTGATGCATTAAACATAGCAGGAGGTGACTTCAGTCACTCATGCTATGCACCTTAACATACCATTACACTCTACAGTCAATGGTACATTTACTTCACTATTTTGCTGGGGGGCAAGCCCCCTCTGCACCCCCTATGTGGGGGCTGTGCCCCCCCCACACACACACACACATGCACATACACACACACATACTCTGCAAATTATATGTACCAACTCTGAGACTGAACTACAGTGAGGAAATGGGTTAACTCCCTGTTCCTCACTGAACCCCGATCTCCACTTGTAAGTCCAAACTCAGAAAATCAAAGTACTCTACCCATTTGCTGCAGTGTATTCAAAGTTATTTGGTTTGGCGTTCTGCCCATTGGAAAAGTGCCTTTCGAACACATGCCGTTCGACTGCAGGCACTTTGCAAATTCAATAGTAAAACACACACACACACACACACACACACACACACACACACACACACACACACACACACACACACACACACACACACACACACACGGAAGTGCTACAAAATCCTGAAATCAAAATCTTGAAAGTTCAAAATACTGAAAACTCAAAATACTGAATCTTATAATACTGAAAACACACAGGATGTCAATACTTACAATATTCCAGCACAAGTACATACAGAAACATTTTACCCTTCAACTATAAGCAGGGAGGTAAGCCCCCCTGCACTCCCCATATGGGAGTCTGCATCCCCCATACCCCCTGCTACTTAAATATATCAACTCCGCGATTGCACTTCACTACACTACTAAGTGTAATCTTGGAGCTGATATATTTAAGTAGCAAGTGGTGTTGGGGGCACAGCCCCCCCCCACATGGGGGGTGCAGGGGGGCTTGCCCCCTTGTTTATACTTGGAGAAGACTAATATGGTGTCTCTTTCATTTGTTTCTGTATGTACTTGTGCTGGAATATAGGAAGTGTTGGTATCCCATGTGTTTTCAGTATTATGAGTTTCAGTATTTTGAACAGCAGAAAGCAAACCAAGAAGAAAACAATGCGGATGACCAACACCCTTCGTTCTGCTGCCAGTTAAGCCTTATTGTTAGAGTAACAATTGCTGTAATATTAGCTCCAAAAATCGAATAAAGCCAAAATAGCAAGCAACAGGAATCTCCAGTCAAATCTCTTTAATCCAAACAGCAAAAAACATCAAACACAAGCGCTTTCGCCCGTTAGTAACGGACTTTTTCAAGTGTGACAATTTCTTTACAGAACAGTGCTTTTATATCTTTTAAACAACCACCATATTGAATAATTGCTTTAAATTAATTAAGTAGTTGCTATAAATTACCACACAATTTTTAAAGGTCCCACTAGATTGTATGAAAACATTACCGACAATAAATACATTAAATATCATTTTAAAATGTTTCACAATAAATATTACATCATATCATTTCTAAATTAACAATAAAAAGTGGAATTTTGAAATATAAAATACATTACTAACAGCAGATTAAAAATGAGCAGCCACTTCACATTTAAATGCCCCTCCGTTATGCAAAAATGCAACAGCTACTAGGTACTCCCAAACATTGAATTTAAAACAATCAAAGAAGTAAAATAAATGTAACTCAAGTTACTATGTGTGTTCTACTAGATGGATGGAACATGCATGTTGTATAAAAATTTTTAATAATTTTAATAATTAAGGAATAGAGTCCAACACAAAAAATATACTAAAAAAGTATCTAATATGTAATGTGCAAATATGCTGACCATTAAAATCACATGTTGAACTAAAATAAATCCTCCAAAAAAATACTATTTAATTTATGCTACTCAATTTACAGGACTAAAAAATAATGTTAAGAATCTTGTTATAGCTTATTACTTTTGGCTTTAAGGATGCTAGTCAAACTAATCCCTTCATTCAATCCTGGACACTTTGTTGCATTTAATTTCAGCTGCCACATCAATTCTTTGATGTTAAGAGCAGTTTCCCAATCCCCTCCTCTCATGTCCCGAAGTACCTTATCAAGGACAAAGAAACAAATAGACATATTGGCACAATTCAAAGAATGTTTAAAAAAAGCATTTGTTTCTTTCTTTGTTCTAACATCATTTATGTGCTCATATATTCTACGTTTCAGCTCCCTTTCTGTTTTGCCCACATAAAATGATGGGCAATTTTGACAAATCCCTAAATAGACCACACCAGATGAATTACAAGAAAAGTGGTCTTTAGATGTTACTGTAATGTTACGGGAGGAGATGTACACCTGATTAGTGTTAATAATAAATGAACATTGGTGGCATCTACCACATGAAAAGGTCCCTTTCCTTTTAACAGTAACATGTTCCTGTGCTTTATCTCTACTGCTTATTTTTTGTTCAAAAATACCCTTCAAATTAATGTTTCTTTTCCTAATAAAAGAAATTTTACTTGGAAGAATGTTTGTAAATTCATCTTGTAAAGAAACAATAGGCCAGAGATTTTTTATAGTATTTTCAATAAAAATTGCATCCTGCGAGTATGTGTATACAAAATTCCTATTCGCATTGTGATCTAAAACATCTTGTATCCTAGGACTTACTGTTTTTGTCCCTAATAGTGGAGGGAAATGCTGGTCCCTTTTTTCAGAATTTCATTCAATATAGTTTGAAAATATGCAGCAGGATACCCTCTGTTTAAAAATGAATATCTATGGAACTCCACTTCTTTTAAGAATAATTCATTAGTACTACACATTCTAGAAGCTCGCACTAATTGTCCCTTAATAATACCTTTTTTGATATATAGAGGATGCCCACTATCGAAATGCAAATAAGAATTACAATGTGTATCCTTCCTAAAAATTTGAGAAACAAAACCAAAATTGTTCAAATTCTTGGTTAACCTTATGTCCAAATAGTGTAAGGTCATATCATTTATTTCATAAGTGAAACGAAGAAAGTCCGTAGATTTGGACAAATAGTCCATAAAGTTAGAAAATTATTGCCTAGAACCTGACCACAGAATACAGATGTCGTCCAGGAATCTCTTGTAAAAACGAATGTACCTTCTCCATTCAGTAGAATGAATAAATTATACTTCCCATTTGTGTAAAACTATGTTTGCATATGTTGTGGCGCAGGGGGCACCCATGGCCACCCCACTCTTCTGTCTGAAAAACTCCCCATTAAAAAATATAAAGTTGTTACTTAAAACTATTCTCATAAATTCAAGTATTGTGTTGATTAAACCATTACTAAGCCCGGATTCCTTACTTATTGCTTCACCAAACCAGTCCAAGCCCTGCTCATGGGGGATACTGGGAAACAATTCCACAATATCTATTGTGACCATATACAAACTGGAATTTTCCATATCTTGATTTAAGCTAGTTAAAAATTCCCAGGAGTCCTTACAGATGTATTTCAAGCCTGCTACATAGTTCTTTAAATGGAAATCTACAAATTTGCTGAATGGTTCAGTTATACCCCCTGCTCTAGCAACTATGGAACGAAACTTTAAAGGGGTCAAGCCCTTATGCACCTTGGGAATGCCAAATAAAATAGGTGTTTTTGGTTTAGAAACAAATAAGTAGTTGTATGTTTTCTCATCAATAAACCCTTGTATTAACAGATCATATAAATAAAATTTAACCTTCCCAAGTGCAATATTTAATTCATTTAATGAAATAGGTTCATAAATTTTTGTGTCCTGCAAAAGGTTATAAATGTAACTGTCATACTCCAACTGTTGCATCAATACAATACCCCCTCCTTTGTCTGGTTTCATTACCCTTATGCCATCCTTTTTTAGATTGTCCACTATTACTTGTAATCTATAAGGAAAGTTAGGGGGATGTATAATTTGCTTTTTTGTAAGATTATCTCTCAGGATTTTCTCAATCAATTCCTCAAACATTTTTAGCTTGGGATGAGTGGGAGGGTTAAAAATACTGCTCCTAGAAAGTGAATGACCATACACACCTTGATTCTTAAAGAAAACTGCTAAATTCAGGTTTCTTATGAACAATTTCAGCTCGATTAAGAGCTTAGGCAGATAACTTGCCCTGTGGGGAACAAATTGAAGTCCTTTAGTAAATAGTTCAAAAAAGGTCTCAGTAATCTGCGTGTCTGTATAATTGTAGATAGTGAAATTATTTAAACTATTAATACTGCAGATTCCTTCTTCACTCACCACCACTGAGCTTTCAATGTCATTACATGCTGAATAATTTTCGTTACTCAGCGCCTTTTCCCCCAAGCATTCTGTTGAAATTGATTTGATTTTACCCATGGTCTGCCCTGGGGAATTTGAAAACCCTGCTGAACATTGTTAGCACCCTTTTGTGCTAACCTTTCACTTCTCCTAGGCATGTCAGAGTAATCATAACCATCATTTAAACCCTGCGCTTCCGTAGTCCCTCCTTCATCAAAATTTGAATTTTTCTTGACACCCGGGGCTGGGTAAGCCCTACCTTCACTATATTCAATAAGATCTCTTTCTAACTTTTTAGCCTTTCTATCTAAAACCTTGAAGCAATGCTCATCAACCTCTTTGAATGTATCATATTTTTTCTTGAATCCTGTGAATTTCTCATCCTTAATAATGTTCTCATGCAAAACATTCAATTCACTTAAAATACAATTTCCCTTGTTGGTATAGTCATCAATCATCAATTTTAACATTTCTATACCAGTTTTATTAAACAACTCCGTTAATTGGGAGTGTAAAGTAGAACCAGCGCTCACGTTGTTCGGATATCTAAAACAGCGCAGCCCTTTAGGTACACGTTCAACTTTTATACACTCCCTTAGGTAGTTAATTTCAAGTTGTGAATTTTTATACACATATAACTTGTTTTTAAATATTTCAAACTTGTTTTCTAAATGCTCAAATTGAACATTAAAAGTACCTGTTTTAAAGCGGGGCTGCTGCTCAGTCCATGCTTTAAAGTTAAAATTGTTGTCCAAATAAAAAGAATCATTTCTGCTAGTCAACATATTGCCAAAAGGAGAAACCGAAGGATGGTCCACAATAACCGGGTCTCTGGTGGACGTGTTGGTTTTCGGCTCTTTTCGCTGTTCGCCGTTCCGCTCCTTCTCTTTAACATGCTGCTGATTGCAGGGGAATCCGGAGCTATTGGAACCGTTAGCGTTCATCAAAGTATTATTTAACTGAGTCAAAAGAGCCAGAACCTGGTTTAGCTCCTTCCTCGTTACCGGCGTGTCATCCGGTTCCTCCAAAAGCAAAAGGGGTGTGTCAGCAAAATCAGGAGAGGATAGGTCTTCCGCCATCAGTCAAACCAACTAGTGAACAGCAGAAAGCAAACCAAGAAGAAAACAATGCGGATGACCAACACCCTTCGTTCTGCTGCCAGTTAAGCCTTATTGTTACAGTAACAATTGCTGTAATATTAGCTCCAAAAATCGAATAAAGCCAAAATAGCAAGCAACAGGAATCTCCAGTCAAATCTCTTTAATCCAAACAGCAAAAAACATCAAACACAAGCGCTTTCGCCCGTTAGTAACGGGCTTTTTCAAGTGTGACAATTTCTTTACAGAACAGTGCTTTTATATCTTTTAAACAACCACCATATTGAATAATTGCATTAAATTAATTAAGTAGTTGCTATAAATTACCACACAATTTTTAAAGGTCCCACTAGATTGTATGAAAACATTACTGACAATAAATACATTAAATATCGTTTTAAAATGTTTCACAATAAATATTACATCATATAATTTCTAAATTAACAATAAAAAGTGGAATTTTGAAATATAAAATACATTACTAACAGCAGATTAAAAATGAGCAGCCACTTCACATTTAAATGCCCCTCCGTTATGCAAAAATGCAACAGCTACTAGGTACTCCCAAACATTGAATTTAAAACAATCAAAGAAGTAAAATAAATGTAACTCAAGTTACTATGTGTGTTCTACTAGATGGATGGAACGTGCATGTTGTATAAAAATTTTAGTATTTTTATATATATATATATATAATATAAATACACACACACACACACACACACACACACACACACACACACACACACACACACACACACACACACACACATTAGTACATCTCATTTCACGACCTTGAAGAGCCAGAACTCCATACTATATGACAGTAGTCATGAAGTCTGAGCCCTATATAAGATGCAGGTCTGTATGGTCAGCATGTTTTTGGGTATTAGTCTTTCCATAGTGACATATACAGTGTCCTGCTATCTCTGACACATAGTGCTGTTATATACTCTCAAGTTATGCCATGGTGGTGGGTAGCATATTAGCGAGATGTGAGGCGCACAGTCATATTAGTATTTACACCCTGCATTCATGTTTTACCCTGCCCTCCTTACACTTTATTCATGATACAGAAGAAAAGGGCATAGTACTGCTCTACTATGTGCTTTATATCACAGTGCTGTTTCCCTCCACAGGGCCTTAAGTACCATTAACAAGTAAGACATAGTCTATCCTGCAAACATTAGTGCTACTTTTCAAATCACCCCAACTCCATCTGCATTCACAATGGAAATTATAAAATGCAATGCAAACTCTCACCTTGGACTCCTTATTTATGGCAGTCAGTACTGCATTGCTGTGCACAGTAGCAACAGTGTTGTGTAAAATAAAGTGCAAATTAAACTCCTCTCCTAAGCACCTTGTGTGTGATGTAGTCAGTAGATTTAGGCCTCTGAGTGCAATTCTGCTGTTCACCCTGCAGTTCCTCCTGCAGCCTTTCAAGTACTGTCTTTACATCGATCAGTTCAGTTTTAAACTGAAAGGAGTGCATTTATTCCAATGCTTAATGCACACTGAGCTTGAACTGTTGGGTGTGCCATGCATTAAAAAAACAGATATATTTTTCTGAACTACATATTTGGCAGCTCAGTTTGCAACATGCTGGCTGCATGACTTTGCATATGACCTGAGAATGAACTGTTCCAAATAACGACAGCATTAGGCAAATGTTGAAAAGACAAGAATCATGTTTCTTGTGGAGGACTCAACAAGGATTTTAGTGGAGCACTCTGACTTAAATATAAACTGAATGGAATATATGTGTCTGTGAAGCAATTGAGGTCAAACATATACTAGATTTTATGCTAAAAAGACAAGTCTACATAACTCTTTCAGGTTAGTAGATTTTGTTAATTCAGCAGTCCGCTTCAATTATGTTCAATTTGGGTTTTTCCCATTACGCATTCTTTTTTATGTGTAGCAGCTGTTGAGTAATCTATGAATATTTAGAATACTGGTGTGTACTCCTTTGTTTGAAAGCTACATAAATTTACTAAACAAAATGTGCCTGGAATTTAATGGCACAACCACTGTTTGTTCTCTAGCAACATTATTTTTGTTTCAACACTCCAGAAAGAACGAATACTGCTGAACAGTAGTGATGTGCACAGGATACAGCAGAATATTACACCAATTATACCATGCAAAAATTGCACTTCAGGCCATTCCAGGCCATCATGAATAATACAATTAGAAGTAATTACTCATGTCATTTGTTTGCTACAAAATGCATGCCAGAGATCAAATGTATCACACAAATTAGCTCTGAAAAACAGCACTGGCAGTAAACATTTCTTTTTTTTTTCCAAACTAAGAACATTCTGTGCCTACAGAAGTGCCATCAATGAAAGAAGCATTTAAGAAACTTAGTAAAAGTAAATTACCGCCCTTAGAAACCTAAACAAACAGATGGTTTCTTATGTCCTTTTATGCAATTCAGTTGAAGTGGAATTCCTCTAATTAGAAGACTTCAGATAATTTGCACTGCTCTATGGACTATTTAAACCCAAGTCCTGACTGAATGCTATACTGGTTTACCAGCTCCAGCATTGCACAGAAAACGCAGTAGAATAAAGTAGCTGCTATAGACATGTAACTATCACTTTATTTAAAGACTACATTGGAAAACAGATATTTATTTAGCATCTATAGGTAAAAATTGTTATTTAGCTGCACCATAATATATTCTGTTTACTTCTCCTATATCACATGCATTTGTTTTTCTGTTAACAGACTTGATTACTGTATTCATCTGTTTATCAGAGTTGTAACATTTTGAGTGTTATATACTTTCTGTAATCTACTTCTTTCTTTGCCCTTAATAGGTCTATCCATCTCTATTAACTCAAGCAACTCTTTCCTTACATCATTTTCTTCTAAACTGAGAGCACATTCTTTGTTGTTTCCTGTGGGCATTCTACAGAAAGTTCTGGAACTGTGACATATCCTCTTCCACTGTATCCTGTGTCATTTGCTTCTCCTTTGTATGGGAACTCATTAGCTCATTACACCACATTGCCTGCGTCAGGGTTGCCACTGTTTTCTACTCCCTCCTTTGCTGTACAACTCCATCTGAACTTTTACACTGGTTTTCTACTGAAGGCTCCAGGGCTTCAGCATATGTCAAGTCATCAGATGCCTCCCATTCCACCTGTTTCTCCTTAGTTTGGGGACTCATTGTTCCGTCATGCTGTGACATTACCTGAACTGGATTTTCTAATCCTTCACTTTGCAGGTAACCCATAACTTCAGTTTCTATTTCTTTAACTTCTCCATTACTATTTTTCTTTTCTAATTTCCCCTTTGTTTTCGTATTTTTTTATATTGTACAATTTTCTGCATCTGGGTGCCATTGCCTGTATTTCTGTTTACATATCTTTGGTGCTGCTGTTTTGTATTGATTAGTTTTGCTTTCTCCTTTCCTTAAATTTTACACTATACCAAATCTCTTTTTCTTTCCCATGTCCACAATTCTTCTTCAGAAGTCTCATGTTCCACCTGTGTCTCCTTAATTTTGAGACTCACTGTTCCATCATGCTGTGACATTACCTGTGTTGGATTTTCTGCACTAAATCCTTCACTTGGCAGGTATTCTATAACTTTAGTCTCTGTTTAACTTCTACCTTAGTAATTCTCTGTTTTGTAGTCTCTCTTTGTTTTCTTATCTTTTGCATTCATGAAATTATCCAGCTCTTGGTGCCGTTGCCTGTATTTATATTCAAATATGTTTGGAGCTTCTTTTTGTGCACTTCTTATATCACTTCTTTTTCTAGGTGTCACAAAGTTTAATCTATGTAATGTTTTTCATAGATATGTTGTATTAATGAACACAAACTTACATTTAAAGCTTTTGACAGTGTTTCGTGTACCAAGTGTTTTTCTTTTTTCTAATTTCTATCTTAATCTTTCTATCTTCTATCTGGAAATTCTGGGCTTCTTGAATAATATTAATAACAATACATATTTTTCCTTATCCTCAATAGTCCACTCTGTCACCTTTATGGCTCTTTTTCAACATGTCAGTTTTACCACACAACTACTTTCTTTTACAACAGGAGGGCCATCCTCCCCATGAGCCTGACCTAGTAGGAATGCTTCCATGTGTTGAGGATTCTACACTGCCATGTTTTCTAGTCCTGGTACCAGTGTGCATACTAGGACTGAGCACTTTTTTTTATCCTTGGACTTGTGCATCCAGCTGCTTTTTTTATTTTTTTAACATGTCAGTTTTTCTGGACTGCTACTTTCTTTTACAACAGTAGAGCCATCCTCCCCATGAGCCTGGCCTAACCCCACTTGTGGAACATTTCTGTGTCTTGAGGATTCTACACTGCCATGTTTTTAAGTCCTGGCACCAGTGCACATACCAGGATTGGGCACTTTTTCATCTTTTTTATCCTTTTTCTCTGATATATCAGTATCTTCTTGGCAAGATTTTGTGAAAACAAGGTCTAACATGTGATGGTAATCACCAAGACTTGATGATGAATTCAGTTCCAGCAATACTAGAGTCCTTTCCTTGCTTATTTCATCATCTCTCTATTTGGACCCCTGTGAAGTGAGAGGCACTGAGGCTGGAGCACTTAGCTTCAAGATGGAGGGAGTCTTTGTCCAGAATTTTAGAACTGCCAGTGGAAATCCTCATGGTTGGAATCCTGAAACACATTTTCTACAAAGAGCAGTAAACCAAAGCCATTACAATTTTCTACTATATACTTTTGTTTGTCAGAGTATTTTACTTGTCAGAGACTGTAGCTGTGATTTAAAACTCCATTTTGTGTGCCAGAGACTTTTACTTTCATTCATATGGCACCCATTTAATAAGGCTGTTCACTTGTGTACTCTTATTGTTGGTTACTTATCAGAAATACACAGACTAAAAGAAATGTCACTACTTACAAGTGGAAAGTCTTGAGAAAGAGACTTGTTTTCCTTATCTTTATTTTGTTACTATTACTAATCATCAGGACAAGACCTGGCAAAATAGACTTTGAGCTATTTGGTTTACTTGGTGAACATAACTGCTACCACTAAGACCTAGGGAGAGAACTGAGACAGAAACACTTTTAGTAAACTGTCATGCTTTGGCTTCTTTAAGAACTGTTTCTTGACAACTTTTTATAGGTTCATATGTGGACACTAGGCCACTGGTCAAAGCGACATTTTAAGCCAAGCTTTCCCCAAATTTAAGAAAATATTACTGATGTGTCAGTACCCCCGAGGAATATTTCAGATGCAATACAGGCTTGTACATAAGTGATTACAGGCTGCTCCTGTTTGTTAGGGACATAGGTTCCAAACCAGTGTAAATTCCAGAGAAGGATTAATCTTTCAGACATACACCTGTCCATTCAACTTGTCCTGTTTATGCCACAGACAAGGTTTAGTTCCCTAAAATGGGTATTTCTGATGCTATTTGTTTTGCAAATAAGCAACAAACCCATTAGTGTGGGATCAGAAGATAAGGCTTTGAGATGGTCCTCATAAGCCTTGCTGTTTACTCTTTGTATTCTTTTTGTGAGTAACCTCTATGATCGTTCAAGCTACTGCAAGCATCTGGTCAGGAACATTACAAAGGATACATCATACTCAATGACTGGTCTTATGAGAGTCAAGTAACACCTTGGACCTGGGTGCAATGCACTTACTTATAAGTTGTGCAATACAGAATGCTTTAATTTCCACACTAGACACATGGTGGTCAAAGGTCAGGTTACTGCTAACTTCAGTTCCCATATTTCTCACCACTGATTCTACTTTTAGGGTTGTATTATCAATGTGGTCAACTTGCAAACTCAATCTGAGGTGGCAGGGAGCGGAGCATTGTGGGCGGGATCTTGGCTCGGGAGTTTTTGGCTGGCATGAGCTTGGTTTGGAGCTGGCTCGGTTCCGAGGACAGAACCGATGGCCCATCAGTAATGAATGAACGAAGATGGGTGGCCATGGTGGTGCAGCGGTTAGCATTGTCACCTCACAGCAAGAGGTTCTCCGGTTCAATCCTTGGCTGGGGTGCCTTCTGTGTGGAGTCTGCATGTCCTCCCTGTGGTCGTGTGGGTTTCCTCTGGGTGCTCCAGTTTCCTCTAACATCCCAAAGACATGCTGTAGATGGATTGGACACTCAAAATTGGCCCTAGGCATGAGTGTGGTATATGTGTGTGCCTTCCGTGGAAGGTTGGGTGCCGGGCTGGCAACTTGACACCATAAAACTGCACTGCCAATCATGAGTGGACAGGTGATTCACTGTGGCGACCCCTAACCGGGAAAAAAACGAAAGAAGATTACCAATGTGGTAATTTCCATGGTTGGAAGTCTTTTCAAAGGGCATTATTATGCATTTCTTTACATTGAGTTTTGCCAGTTGCTGTCAAGTCTGTCATTTTTTTCCTTCTAGCATATGTCTAACTTAATATAACAGGGTTGACTGTTTGTTCTAAAAGTGTTAATGCATATTAAAAGTTGTTAAATCCTTAAATTTGAATTTCCTCCTCTTGCTACAGTTTTAGTTCCAATTGTGTTAATAAAAGTCTGCCTACATTAATTTTTTACAATAAAATGTTTTTCTAAAGAAATATGTTGGGATTACTGCATCTACTTACTATTTACAAATGAAAGTGCTCTTTGTTTTCTAGAACTAACTCTGTGTAAGAGCTACAGAAAATATGTTTTCTTAAGAAAATATCAAAACTCTGTCATAATCAAAAATAAAAGCATCAAGGCTCAAAGAACAACTCTTACCAGCAACTCTTACAAAATCATTAAATTTACAAATATTCTGAGGCTTACCAAGTACAGTTGTGTAAGTGAACTTACTGTAACAGTAAATGTTTGAAATGATCACTGCTGCAGTAGCCTAAGCTATATACGGACATATACTGGCAAGAATGGGATGTCCAGTCTATATCCAAAGCTTCATAACACCTACCACATGTCCATATGTCTGAGAAGGCACAACAGCATGCTGGTATAAAAGGAAACATACACTTACCTAAATTCAGAGCTTTCTTTCCTTTCAGGAAAGGGAGCTTAGAGCCCTAAAATACTAAGTTATATACTAGAAGAAAGGGAAAAGGTAGGGATTAAGAGGAACCCATTCTGGCAGATAGATAAGATAGAAGAATATACTCTAATAAGAAAAATTCCACCAGAATGACAAGTAGGCGGGAGACTGTTAATATGACAATGATCAATTTTATAATGTTTAGAGAATGTGTGTACAGATGAATAGTTGCACCTCTACAATACTTCTAGAGTTTACCACTATCCAAAAAGCTCCAGAAGTAGCCACAGCCCTGGTAGAGTGCACTTTGACCTTGATTGGAAGGATCTTTTTATTATAACAACAACAACATTTGATAGCATGAGTTAACTACTTGGAAAGAGGCTGCTTTGACTCTTATTGTTCCTTTTTCTTGCCTTTACACACACACACACACACACACACACACACACACACACACACACACACACACACACACACACATACAAATATTTCAAACACTGACATTAATGGGTCTATATTAGATAATCAAACTTTCAAAGGTTCGAGTGTCATATAGTCGACACCACAGGATCGAATTTTTGAAAGTTCGAACGTTTTAACGGAGATCTCCATACAGTGCAGAATGGGAAGATTTCCTTAGTGTGATCTCAGAGTTTGTATATTTAAAGAGCAGCAGGTGTGGGGGATGCAGTGGGGCTTGTCCCCCTGCTTAAAACATTCAGGTAGGTTATTTCTGTAGTTTTATTATTAGATGTTCGAACATTTAAAAGTTCGATCATATGGTGTCAACCATATCACAGTCGAACTTTTGAAAGTTCGATTATGTAATATAGACCTGGCATTAATGCCCTTCTAGCCTGCCAATATACCACAACACTTGTTCCCATAATAAGTGTCCATGCTGTTCTTAAAAATATCTAAAGCAGTACTTGCTTTAATGTCATTTGATAGTCTGTTCCATGCATCAGCTGCTCTCTCAGTGAACCAATTAATACACTTCTCATTCCCATGGAATCTTCTACATAGGTTATCTGATGATTCTTTACTACGATTTGATAACCCCAAACATTCCCAAAGGTAGTTATCTCTAAATGCCCTGTATAACTGAATAAGATCTCCTCTTAGATATCCATAAGACATATTCAGTTCAGATATTTCATAATTTAACTTTTCACATCCATGTATGCCCTTGGCATATTTCTGACATATTCTTTCCAGTTTACTCACGCTTGTTTTCTTATAAGGTTTCCATATTGTTATTCCATAGTCAAGTTTGTGACTAATGTAACTAACAAACAATGACTTCATCATTTCTGATTTCCTAGACTTTATAAATATTTTATTACAAGCTTTAGTTCCATAACTATTATTAACCAATTGGTTGATATGATTAGAAAAAAATCAAAGTTGAATCTGCCAGTATACCCAAGTCCTTAAATGAAGCGACAGTTTCAATCACTGTGCACTATATTAAATATTCACCTTTCAATTTATGCCTCACAAATTGCATATGCTTAGTTTTTGATGTATTTATCAGCATATTATTATCCTGTGCCCAAATGGTCAATTCAGTCAAGTCCTTTTGGAGAAATAGCTTATATGTAATACATGTAATCAGTTTACTCAATTTCAGGTCACCTGCATATAGACTGGAGAATGCCTCAGATGAAAAAGTTAGGTCTGAAAGATGCAATCTAAACAAGTAAGGGTCTAGGACAGAGCCCAGTGGCATACCTTGGCTGTCAACAAGAATTTCACCTGTCCAATTGCTGTATGATACTTGCCATGACTTATTTGTAAGCCATGCAGCTTAACCATCTTATCAAGAATACATCAATACTTAATTGCTATAATTTACTGATTAGTGTTTTGTGTATGACCCTGTCAAATGCTGAAGTTAAATCTATATAAATTACATCACTTCATTCATAGCTATTATTATATCATTATAGAACATCATGTGGTAATAGATCTATTTTCAAAATATGTATGCTGATATATCAAGTCCCATCCTATCCAAGTCTGACAATAACTTACCCAATATCACCTTCTCCATTATTTTCCCACAAAATGAAAGTAGACTTATGGCTCTATATGACTCTGGGCTTGTCCTACTCCCCTTTCCCTTAAAGACAGGTTTAATAAGTGCATGTCTCCAATCTTAAGGAATCTCCCCGTATTTATATAGATATAATGGTACTGCAAGTTCTTGCTGAAGTGTTCTCAGGTCATTATTACTAATTCCATTTCCTCCCTGTGCTTTGTTTGGATCCAGTTTGCACAATTCTTTTTCAATATAATCTAATTTGATTTCAGTATCAGGGGTTACCTGGGTGTCACTGGGATGACTTATCAGCCCCTTTATGGAGCCAAACTGTTTTGCTTAAGATTTTGTATATATATCTATAATCTATTGTTACTGAGAATAAACTTTAGACTCTACACACAGTTTATAAATTTGCATGACTTTACTCCTTTCACATCTTATGTATCTATAAAAAGATTTCCTATTATGTTTAATATCTTCATATAAATTTTCTTCAATTTTTTTCTTGATCTTGTTTCACACTATGCTTAATTTGTTTGATAGGCTTGTTTATTTCAGTTTTCAAAGTTGTAGTTCAACCTCTCTTCCATTTCTTATACTTTTGTCTCTCACCTTAATCATGTGTCTTATTCTTATGGAAATATATTCCCCTGACGTTGTATGCCTAGATCCTAATGTTAAACATTTTTTTTTTTTTGCATGCAAGCAATTTCTCTTTGAAAACTTTCCATTCCATCTGCAATTTTTCCACTGAACACCTCAATCCAGTTAGTTTTACGCAGTGACTGTTTTGCTTCCATATAATCTGTAATTAATCTTCTGTGCACTGGTTTAGATTTCAGTTTGGTAGAATTATCTAGCAACAAATTAACCTTTATAACCCCATGATCACTGCACATCAACGGTGATAAAACCTGACTTGAAGTAACAGTAATTTCTTTAAGAACACAAACAATGTCTAGTATGTTCCATCCCCTGGTCGTTTTTTTATAATCTGAAGCAGCTGTTTTTCCTGAACATACATTGTGAATAATTTCCTTAATAATGTTGTTGAATCAATATTATTCCAGTCTGTTTCTGGTAAATTTAAATCCCTGGCCACTATGCGTTTCACACACGAAATGTATGAATTTCTGTAGGTCATCCGCACTTGACTTTGGTGGTCTATATACTCCAACAATTGTTATATGTTCCAGGGTTGTCTTTATTGCCACAGTTACACAGTCTACAGTATTGGTGTTATCACTGAACATGTAATAATCACAGGTCTCATAACTATCTTTAATCCCTATCATGACACTGCCACATGATTTTTTTTTTTGTTAGAATGTTTATTACTGTAAAAACATTTATACCCTGACATAACTGGTTTCTAGTCATTGTTCTTTAACCATGTTTCACAAACAATAACATCAGTCTTGTGAAAACATAGCAAATTTTCCAATAAAAAAATAAACTTTATTATTAATGCTCCTAGTGTTAGCAACCATCAGAGATGCATCAAATGTTGATATTTGTGAACTGTTAAATTTTCGACCTGGTAGAAATCCTGCCTAGTGTTTGTCAAAATATTTTCTGCAAAAATTATGTTCTCTGATCTTGACAAATGTACACCATCCTATCTGAACACGTGTGCCTAAAACTAGGCTTAGATGATCTACACATTTCCAGTTTTAAATGAAGAGCTGATTGGAATTCATCACATTCTTTGTTCTGTCAGTGTATTATCTGAGTTGTCTGTGGACATATAGAGTATGCAAGATTTTTTTTTTATTGGTTCATGAAAGAAGACAATTCTGATACCACTTTAGGCATGAAGGAAGGGCTCTTAAGAATACCTGTCCTTATGAAAAGTAAGGCAAGGTTGAATCGCCATAAGAGCCTGTAAGTCAGAGACTCTCCTAGACAAAATGTACCTTGATAGAGGAGTTAGAAAGGCCAGAGGTTAATAGCTCACACAAATATTACAGAACCAGACAAGAACTAGCTTTACAAGTGTCCTAGGTCTTGTCTTGGCACCAACTAGAAAATCTTTTCCATTTTCTAATATATAATTTCCTAGTAACAGGTTTTCTTGTCTTCTTTAATACCTGCTGAATGGAAAATAGTATCTAAAAGGTTTTTAAGGCTCTAAAATCCAGAGGTTCATAGATAAGTACAAGGCTAGCTGCCCTTGCTGGCCATTTTAAGCGTAGCCAGTTTCCATTCTGGTGCTTTAATTAACCTATCCCATTTGGTGTTAGACTGGCCTTTTGCATCCCATGGTTGATAATTATACATTACTCCTAGTGAGAATAACTGGGATCATACCATAGATAATTTGAGGGGACCCATGTATGGGACAAAGCATTTAGGAGATACCTCTGTCCATTAATAGTATAGGGAGCAGTCCTGAGGTAAATTTTCTGTTTCCCATCCACAGATCCATGTTGCTTTTGAATGTGGACAGGGATGAGATTTTTTTTTTTTTGTTACGTGGCTGGGGGGGGGGGGGGGTCTGTTCTAAAGTAGTTGTATCCTCCGTGAGATATACCTGTCCTTCCAAACTGTTCTGTTTATCTTGAACTCTAAATTGAGTATTTGTGATGCTACCTGATTGCTGATATGCAATAAATCCATAAGTACTGGCTCAGCGGATACCTTGTATACTAGACAGAGGTCACTCTTAGCAGTCTGTAAGACATCAAGTATAGTGACAGGGATTTGAGGTGGTCCATGTTGGACATCTCATTTAGGGCTTGCATCTTTGAAATAAGGTATCTCTGTGGGCATTCCACATGCCAAAGGGTGGAATTGTACTTAATTATTGGCTTAATGAGGGCACAGTAAAGGGGGACAATGACATCCCTAGATCTAGACACAATCCCTTTTTTATAAGTTGTGCAATATAGACAATGGACACATGTTGACTGAAAGTTAGGCCACTGCCACATAAGTTCTCAAACCCAGAATAACTAGTGAACTCTTAGGGGTGTACTGTCAATGTGGTAGTTCCCCAGGGTAGATTACTTCACAAATTATACAATAATGTATTTTTGGCATTTAGTTTCAGTACATTACTTTGGCACCAGTTACTTATTTGGGATGAACCTTCCTGCAGGATGGCATTTGGGGATTCATTGACTGCTTTTAGCCTCCATTCATCTGCAAATTTAGTTAACCAGAGCCCTTTGGTATTGGCTTTTACTTCAGAAGAGAGTTACTTATTGTTTAGACTGCCCTTTATTCTGATGGGCTTCTCCTTTCTTCTTGGAGACTTTATACCATTGCTTTTTAAAAGTCTGCTAACCATCAGCTTTCTGTGTCTGATTATTATTTTTTTGTGTATAAGATGTTGCAGGGTCAGGGCATTAAACCCCTTGACAAACTTAGAGAAGAAGACTGAAAACTCTGAGAAACTCCCTGCATCAGCTTCCCTCTACTTTTTAGGACCTCTGCAGCAGATAGTCCAGAGACTACCTCTCAGTCTAAGGGAGAATTCAAATTTTCAGCTTTAGTATCTTCAGCAAGATTATGAATATTCAGCCAAGCAAGCCTCCTCATAAAAGTTCCAGTTGCAGCAGCTCTGGAAGTGGCATCAGCTGAATCATAAAAATATTTCAAAGAGTGTGTAGTCACTTGAGACACAAAAACAACAAGATGATTCTTCCTCAGATGAGGAAAAAGATGCCATAATGTTTCTCATATTCTCAAAGGAATCAAGCATAAACTTTAACATATGAGCTGAACAGCAGAGAATTTTAAAGATAAGTGTTGCAGAACATACACGTTTTTACTGCTGGATCTTGTATGGGATTAGAAAATGGCAGCATAAACCCGAGGAGAGAAAAATTGCAGTTGTGTAAGTAATCTTAGCATAACAGCAAACAGATGCCCTACGCAGACCGTCTCAAAAAACTCCAGCTTTACTCCGTTGCATATCGCCTACTCAGAGGTGATCCCTGCCTAACATACAAAGCTATGTCAAACCCAGAGCTGTTGGACATGCTGCACTTAAAGAAATCCCAATCCCTCCGAGCTACACGCTCTAGGGACCTAAACCTTGTCACCACAATAAACAGAACATGCTGGAGGGATAGATTCCTGTCCCAGAGACTTCCCATACTCTGGAATAAACTACCTATCTATATCAAACAAAGCTCCTCATTAGCACTCTTTAAGAAAAATCTTGATGATTGGATGGGAAATAGATAATTCACCCCGGGGATCACCTCTGTGGCTCTGCTCGACAATGGCACAGGAAAATAATTTTCTTGGGTGGCAAAAGCCAGGGTACCTTTTTGGCTGGGCTTGTATAGGCCCCAGGGCCAATAGCCTAGTACCTACCTATGAACCTATGAACAGTAGATGTTCAGATGATCACTGCTGCAGTATCCTTACCTATATGGGTTAAACCCTTCTAATGAAGTAACAGTTGGCCAGCTTCCAAAGCTTCAGGGCACATTCCACTTGCTCAAACCTTTATGCAGCTCAGCTGAAATGGTGCTGGTTATGCTGTTTGCACCAACTACATTCCATTTTCTAATATATGATTTTCTAGTAGTAGGCTTTCTTGCCTCCATTAGTACCTGCTGCACATCCTCAGTAAGCAGGAACCTAAAAGCAATTAAGACCCCATCATCTAGGCAGTCAGTTGAAGTTGATCAATGCTGGGGTATATCAAACAACATTGTTCTTGTCAGAGTAGATCCAGTCCATGAGGAAGCTTGTGGAAATTGCCCCTGGACATTTCCAAAAGAAGAGGGACCCATGGTTGCCTGGAATTCCTTCTCAATCTTCAGAAGTACCCTGGATATTAGTGGAAAGGGTAGAAAGACAAACAGGAACATTACTGTCCAAAGAAAAAAAGGGCATCTTTCTTCCAGGCCTTCTTGCATAGAGTCCTGGAAAAGAATCTTGTCAATTTAATGTTCAAATAGGAGGCAAAGAAGTCTACTTAAGGAACTCCCCACAGATGGATCAAATCTTGGAAGACCCCCTGATCTAGTTTCCATTTGTGAGGGTCTGCCCTGGTCCTACTCATCTTGTCTGCCAGATAATGTTGCTCTGATAGAGTGCAGGAGGCTTGTAGGGTGAGATTGTGCTCCAAAGCTATATCCCAAGCTAACATGGCTAGTCTGTAAAGGGGATACGATCTGGTTCCCACTTGCTTGTTGATGTACCACATGACTGTGGTATTGTCTTTAATCACTTAAATGGTTCAGAGGGTTGAGAGTCCTGATCAGGACAAGCAACTCCTTGATATTTATGTGCTTGCATCTGTCCTTGGTGTCCCATACCCCTTGCACTTTTATCTTTCTTGAATCTACTTCCCAAGCAAAGTCTGAAGCATCTGTAGTGACTGACTGCTTTGGAGCAGAAAGGAAGAAGACCTCGTTTTAATGATATCTGCTGTACCCATCAAAAGATATCCCTTCTGACAAATGTCAGCATTTGGACTTGAAAAGATAAAAGTGTGTTGATGACAGAACCAAAGAGACTTCAGATACCACTGTATATTTTTTATGTGGAGACTTGTCAGGAGTATTATGAGAATCATAAATGCCATGAAACCAAAAATCTTGAGGTATTCCCACTCAGTGACTGACATATGAGTAGGAAACTAGAAATAGATCGAAGTAAAGATCTACTTTTTCCTCCGGAAGAAAAACTCTTTGAACTGAGGTATCTAGTTGACATCCTAGGAGCACAATCCTGTGTAAGGGAGTCAGAAAGACGTTTCAATGTCCTCTTCGAATGCCAGCTTGAGTAAGAGATCTCTCAACTAAGACAGAGAGATACCTGACACTTTGAAAAAGACTTTGCAAAGATAAGCAAGGCATCTAAATATAGAAAAATGTGGATATCCTGTAGCCTGCAATATGCTATAACAGAAGCTTTACAGTTTGTGAACACTCGGGGTAGTGGATAATCCAAAGGGTAAGGCAAAGAACTGATAATGTGATCCAGACACATAAAAATGTAAGAAAAATCTGAAGTCTGGATGAATAGGGTTGTGATGATAAGTATCTTTTAAGTCTAGTGTTAACAGGAAACTTGAAAGATGAAGGAATAACAGGTTGTGAAGTGACAGCATTTTGAATTTGGGCACTATCACAAATGGGTTTAGGAAAGAAAGATCCAGTACTGGTCTCCAAACATTTTCTTTTTTGGCATGAGGAACATCCTTGAATAAAAACTCTTCCCCACCCAGGAAAGAGGAACTGTTTTTATTACTCCTTGGGTCAGCATGAGATGAAGAACAGGTGGAAACAAAACAGTCTGATCTGGAGAATGAGGAATGACCCCATGGAAAGGAGAGATTTTTTCCCACTGTCATTGTAACCCTAATGAATGATTTTCTGAACCCATTCATCTGAAACAATCTATTTGCCTTCAGGCTTTCTGAAAAAATAACGGGGTGGGGATAGGGCAGAGTAGCAGAAGGTGGGGACAGGGCAGAGTAGCAGAAGGTCAGAAAGTCTCTTGAACAGTTACTCAGACTTTTGGACTGTCCTTGGATTTTGGGAGGTTCGAAAATACTTTTGGGACCCCTTATTATTTCTTCTTAAGCATCTATTTACCTGAATTTTGTTGAGATGGCTTATTCTGTTTTTACCAAAACTAGACTGGGGGAGAGAGAGAGACAGAAATGCCTGTGAAAATTTTCGAAAAGTAAGGCTGAAAAAGCTTAGGGATTCCCTGGATCAGTTTGCCCCTTTCATTACTCACTTTGACCACCTCTGCAGCTGAGGGCTCAAATACTAAATGGGAGGTTCTGAGAGTAAAGCCATGCACACCTCCTCAAAATACTATCAGTGGTCATAGCACTGGAAGAAGTATCAACAGGGCATACACACACTGCAAAGAATGAGTAGTGACCAGTGCAATAGAAGAACCTAAGCTATTTAAAGCAGATTTTTTTTCCTCAGAAGAAACTGCAGATAAAAATATCCTCATACATTCACAACTTATCAGAACAAACTTAACATATGAGCCTGACAATTCAAATTTCTGGAAATCAAAGTTGCAGAAGTTGCACTTTTTTCTCATACCTATCAATACATTTTCAATCCTTATCAGAAAGAGTGGTATTGGAATTAACTAAATACTTAATAGAAGTGGGATTAACTAAAGCTATAGTTCCTGGGTCAGGTTTGGGAACAGTATATAAAAATTTAAAAAGACTGAGAAACTTTACCATCCTATCTGCCATTTTAGGGGTCGCTGGTTGACTATCAGGACAACTGCAGGCAGTAATGCGCACATCCTGTAAAGCAGACAGAACAGGGCGAATGGGTGTAGGTTCTGGAAAATCATTTTGTAACAACTTATAGGATTTTTCTGAGGGGCTGAAAAACCTCAGTGTTCTCCCACTGAAAGCAATGGCGCACTTTAGCAATAGGATCTAAGAAAGAGACACCCCCACAGGGAAAATCAGAAACTGAGCTGTCCTCTGAGTCTGATTCAGAAATCTGAATAAAAAAATGAATCCATCCCTGCATCTTCCTGTTCTGATTCAGAATCTTAAATCTCTTCAGGAAAAGAAGAATCCCTCCTTCTTTTACCAAAAACGACTTTACAAGAAGAATCAATAGCTTGTATTAAACTTTTACCCACACACAGTAAACTACTCATATCCAGAGAAAATAGAGGAGGAATAGATACATGTGTTTTTCTGTTTGTTTTTGATGGGAAAAATCGGGCCAACCATGTTACTAATGACAACAGTAGCTTCCCCAAGATGGGTGCAGCATTCTGATGCAACAGGGAAACCTTCCCTGTTCCCTCTCCCAGATCCTACAAAAGTGGCTCGAACTTGCCCACTGAGGGCTTGCCAACAGCTCTGCAGAGGATGTGGCTAACCCCTGATTCATAGTGGCTGTAGACGATACACCAGAGGGATCTGAGGTAAAAGATGAGTGGTCTGAGGTGAAACAAATGGCTACAGCACATTCAACCACCTGCAGTTGAGACCAGTTGCTAGCCTGCTGTGGTGGCAAAGGCTGTTTGCTTAACTGTTTCTTTCTGTGGTTGGAAGAAGGATCGATCATGGGACTGAAAGTCTGTTTCATGGTCAAGCCATAAATAGTGCCTTCTTCCCAGGGAAGGCAAACAGCAATTGCCAGTACAGACTACCGGTCCACAAAAGTTACTTTTTAGACAGAAAAGCACAGTAAAAAGCAGTTAAGCAGTTTAAAACATTATATCAGTGCCACAACAGAAAAATAAACACAATTTCTACACAGAATTTATTTTTTTTTACTTTACATTACTTTTAAACTGACAGGAAAAAGGCATTCTCCTTTTAAAAGTACCTTACAGTCTCTAGACTATCTGTTAAGACACAACAGTCCTAGCTTTAAAATAACTTTCTTGAAGAGGAAATTATTAAATCATCAACAAAATTAAAAACATTTTTTTTCCCCAAAAGAAACTTGTCTCTCCAGCAATGGGAAGCACAAACCGACCACTGATCCTTGAAAGCCTCAGAGGAGTGTATCGGCAGTAAAGCTCTGAAGGGATTTGCACCTAAACTTGTCTTTTAGTCAGCTCAGCTCAAGCTGCTAGACTGTTTGGGTACATGGAGGGTGCCTAAACCTTGGCAGGATATAAGCTATATAGCCAAGGTCACCCCAGCAGTGATCAATATGAATAATATCAAAGCAATAGCATATGTATTTCACACAGTAAACATACTCCAATTCTGGAGTACCAGATGATTAAAAAAGCAAAAGTCCTTACATTAGAAGGGTGAATGTTTTTCTTTGTAAAACATGTTTAACATAATCAGTATAATACAATCAAATAAAGGGTTGGGAGGGTGGCCTAATGGTTAAGGTGTCTCACAAGGGACAATTGGCTAGGCTTAAAATGGCTTGCAAGGGCAGTTAGCTTAGTACTAATCTATGAATCTATGAAATAAACGCAAAACTATATACTTCTTTGCAGACATTAAAAATATTCTTTGAAGTCCTACTATTAGGCCTGCTTTGTTGGCACAAAGGAGTAAAACCCTAAGTGTGGCCCAGATGACCCAGGTTCAGTTTGTTCTTCTGTTGCCTGCTGGAATCAACATAGGAGAGAAGAGAAGTGTTGAGGCATGGCCTGCTTGCCTCTTCTAAAGGGGAGGTTTAGTTAGTCCTGACATTAATTCTCCAGTGAAGATAAGGAAATCTTCAGGTCTAGGCACTGGGCAGGGATCCTAAGGAGTCACTCAAGGATGTGTGAAAACTCTTTATGTCAGCCCGTTGCACATGTACCCCTTTACTATGCAGTATGCATGCATAGGGGACAGGGGAGAACCAACCCATTCAACCAACCCTGCGAACAGCAGTGCCAGCTCTCAGGGCAGCCCTCCTTGAGCTGCATTTTCCTATCATCATCATCATCCTGGAGAAAGGGGCTAGTGATCCTGGTCCAAAGAGGTACATTCTGGCTAATACCAAATATAAACAGTCCTCAGTATTGAAGAGAGAGAGGACTTAGGGAAGTTATGTTGTAGCAGGGGGCCAAGTTCAGTCCAACATGACTAATGGTAAAAAAAAAAAATCGCATTACTTGGGAGTCATTTCAGTGCAAGGAACTAATAGTTAAATAACAGCAGTAAAGCTGTTTTAATGTATATAGCATAATAAGAAGCACAGTGATTGCATATGCAGCATATTTTGAAAATAAATTAAAATGATCTTGGTTAAGAATACTGTTGCTAACTCCTTTCACAGCAGCAATATGCAAACATTATAATGCATAATCCTGAAATGTTAAACTACACAACATAAAAAGCAAAATAATTTTATGTAAAATAAGGCCAATAATATTAGCAAAAGTCTTGTGTTTACACAAAACCATTTAGCAGCATTGACTACTATAATGCTTCGAAATAGTGCTATAATTGAGGAAAACTTTGCTATTATCTGTAAGTGTTTTTGTTTCTTTCTTATTATATGCTACTTTAAAAACTGACTATGCTGCTATATAACAATTGTATTTTACACCTTAAATTAATACTGTACCTGAAGTTGTTAATATTTTTGCTTATGTGGAGCTTATCTCCCCAGGCCTCTACTGAAAATAGACATGTATCCAGTTAGACTCGCCCAGTCAACAAATGTAAAATAAAAAAATAAATACATAAAATAAAAACTAACAAATGACTGTATGTAAATTACATTCAAGAGATCAAGTTGTGCTGAGAACAGTGCAGTACTGTATCACTCTACTACTCTTTTAACACATATTCTTGATTAAAGACTATACAAAGGCATATATTTCTTCTTGTAAACCACAAAAATAGAAAACTGAACCAAAAAAAGAGAAATGGGGAACAACGAAGTACTAAAACAAAGGCTAGGCAGACTCCAGACATATAACCATTTATTTGTAAGCGCTTTCGGTAGAGAGATTCTCCCCACCTTCCTCAGACAAAATACTACAAAAATAAAAAGCCATTCAGCATGTTAAATATCACAATTAATTATGACATCACAACTATTTCCAAACAATTAAGCAATTAAAATGTATTCAACTTCAAGCCTAACATTCATTTAAAACTGACAAACCTTGTATAAATAAAGCATACAAAATGAAAATCAATTGTATGTAATACAAACCAATAATAGACAGCAAGCAATCAAGCGAAAGTATATGTTCAACTAAAATGTGTGTATAAATTATCAATGCAATGTAAACACCACACATAAAAGGATTTTTATATATATAATATTAAATAATGTATATGTATGTATACCATAAAAATGTATATATATATATATATATATATATATATATATATATATACCATAAAAAATACACTAAAAACGCTAAACACTCCCATTCCTAGAAATATTTATCTATTTAGAGCCATTAGTTTCAAAAAACATTTAATAGACAATATCTCATTTAAGCCCGGGGCCGTATAGGAAGCAGTACGAATTTGCCAGAAAACCTCTTGTTGTTCCAATTTTAACTGCTAAGGACCCCCCCCTCACATGAGGTTGTACCTGTTGTAGGACAGAGAAGTGAAAAGAATGATCTGAATTCTGACAAATATGTTTTGCCAGTGAGTTATTCAGGTCTCTTTTTTCAATGGCATAAAGATGTTCATACATTCTTTTTTTGAGTGGTCTGTCGGTCTTACCAATGTAAAAAGCAGAACACTTTTTACACAATGCCGCATAGACCACTCCTTTAGAATTATAATTAAATGAGCCATTGATACGATACTCTCTCCCAGCCATGTTGATGATAGTACCAGCTAAAGTATGTTTACAATATTGGCAGGTACCACACCTGTTCATCCCTAAACTCTTCTTGTTTGATTTAATTTTTGTCTGTTCTAAAAGTTGCTTTAAATTTTGACCACGCCTGTAAGTAATTGTGGGCCTATCACCTACCAGTTTAGCCAGTTGTTGGTCATCCATAATTATCCTCCAATTTTTAAAAATAATATTCTTTATACCTTGAGCATCCATACAATAAGTAAAGAGAAAACTCATATTAGGCACACTATTATTGTTCTTGATCCTACTAACCATGTTTCCCCCTCCAAGTAGTGGTTCAAAATGTCCAAACTCTCTTTTTATGTAAACTTCTTGCCTTATTTCTTCCACAAAACCAGGAGGATATCCCCGTGCTATAAACATAGATTGAATGTTCTCACATTCAATCACTAAATCTGATAGATCAGACACCATTCTGGCCGCCCGGACAAATTGTCCCTTAACTACACTTCTTTTCTGATGCGTGGGGTGGGAACTGGTAAAATGTAGATAAGTATTAGAAAATGTAGTTTTCCTAAAAATAGTTGACCTAAATTTCCTCAAATCATAATCTTTGCTTATTTTTACATCAAGAAAAGATATTTCATCCAAATTGGTGGAGTAAGTGAATTCAAGAAACTATGTCATTTCGGATACACTCTTAATAAATGCTGGAATACATTCTAAAGAGCCTTTCCATAAAAAGAACATGTCATCTTGGTACCTTGTGTACCAAGTGACATTTTCCTGGTATAACTCATTTTGAAAAAGGAATTCATATTCCCAATATGCTAAGACACTGTTAGCAAAAGTGCATCTGCACGGTGAGCCCATAGCAATCCCAGTGGTTTGAAGATAATAATTGTTCTTAAAAATTAGAAAGTTATTGGAAAGAATGATGTCTAACAACGTTTCCACCAGGTACATCTGATCATCAGATGCTCCCTTTTGGAGCATAAAATCAACTGTCCACTGTACTCCTAATTTATGTGGAATAACAGTGTACAGGTCCTTGATATCTACAACAAGGAAAATTAAAGTAGGGTTGTATGAGATTTTGCTGACATTTTCAAGAAAACCCCAGGAATCCCTACATATTTGGGCTTCTTGTTTCAATAATGGCTTAAGAATGCTGTCAACCAATTTGGCACAAGCATATGTAACAGACCCTCTCCCGTCGACTATTGGTCTAAAAGGAGGATCTGCTAAGTTTTTGTGAATTTTAGGAGTGCCAAAAAGAGTTGGAATTCTGGGAGCTGGCATAATGAGATATTGAAGTAGATCATAATCTATTGTTCCTTCTAAAAACAACTCATCCAGCATTTCCTTAATTCTTTTGTTAGCAATATTAACCTCATTTACACTTAAAAGCACATAAGGACCTGTATTTAGATACTCCAACATTTTGTTTTCGTATTCAAAATTATCCATAAATATCAGGCCCCCACCCTTATCAGGTGCCATGACTCGAACTTGACATTCATTAAGTAACTGAATGAATGCCAGTTCGTTATTGTTGACATTCAAATTTGTCCGTTTTTTCTCCCCAAGAGGAAAATATTGTTTATTGGCCATGGCCCTCAGGTTTAGCTCACATATTTTTTCAAAGACACTAAGTGTACCATTAAGTGGTGGGTTAAAAATGCTAGAAACCCTATGAGTGCTAAGTAGTGAGGGAGTATTCCCTAATAGGGATGTAAGATTCAACTTGCGAACATACAGCTTTAAATCAACAATGATGTTTACAAGGTTACATTTCTTGTCAGGGACGAAGGACAACCCTTTCACAAAGAAATTGACAATGCTTTCTTCTATTGTTAAAACCGTGTAGTTATAAATTTTAAAATCCCCATTGGAATTACACAGAACTGTAGGCCTCTGTATAAAAGATAAAGCATTAAAACAGTCACTTTGGTCTGCAATTAACGCCTCCGCTGGTTGCCCCTCTTCTTCCTCTGATTGCGTCCTCGATAGTTGTTGTTCGACGTTGTGTTCCTTGTGGTAGTAACCCTGTGAAAACCCTGATTGGTTTCCTCTTCATTCACCCCCTCATCTGGAACCCGAACATTATTATTAATATTAGTCCCATTATGATTATTTGCCCCATTGTTCCTGATCCGTTCGCTTCTACGAACTGGTTGTGGTTCACCTTCTTCCACAACATCATAAGTCTACATGCTGTTGTAAAAATACTTCAAGTTTGATCAAATCTTCTTGCAATATTCCGACTTCAATTAGATAAAAATTAATTAAAGACTCCATAAACTCAGTCCCCTGTTTATCGAACAAACCAAGAAGCTCCTTATGAAAATCTGAGTTCCTTATTATCCCCGCTGGGTATCGCCATTGGCGCAAACCCTTGGGGACAATGTGTTTATTAACGCATTCACGGAGATAAGATATCTCCAGCTGCAGTTTCCTGCATATATTTCTTCTTGCTGTGTACTTGATACCTAAGTGGCACTGGCTTTAAGACCATCAAAATGCAGGGTTGGAAATGTACTACAAAACAAATAATGTGTATGTAATATTACAGAAATTTAACAGACATCTGAAGCAAAATATAAAATGTACATTGTCTAATATAAAGCAATAAGCAAATTTGGAAACATGGAATTTAAATTCAATCAATCCTCATTTAATTTTGTATGATGATAAGCAAGTTACATACTCAGTTGTTCTATATTCCGTCTTAATGCAAGCTTCAACTTAATCAGTGCTGTCTCAAAAAATGTCCGTTTTGATACACGTTAGTGCTGTGTTAGAAAGGTGTCAAGCATAAGAAAGAAGACAGGCATTAACTTATGAAAAACACCCATGTCTGAACATGTATCAGTACCACATGCACTATATATCAGGCAAAATGTTGCAAACATTATTTTATTAATGCTAAAATAAATTAAAAAAGCAATTATATGACCTCAAATTGGTTAGACCTTTTTCATAAGGCTTTTTTTGCATCTATACCAAAATGCTTCTTATTGCAAGATAAATCTTGTTACGGATAGCAGATGCCCATGAGTAAGTGCAATTGTTTACCTTTCATTGTTACATACATTGTACTCTAGCTGATATGCCTTCAGTGAAATATAATGATGCATTAGAAAAGTTTTCTGTAAAAGTTAAACAAGCTAGTGGAAGCAGCCTGTTAGACTGACAGCAATTGCTTTAAGTAGTACGATACACTGAAATTATTGTGCCCTTTCAATAAAGTAATGTAATCCTGAAGCTAGCATATTTAATGAAGGGGTGCAGGGTTCAAATCCTTGCACATTGAGAGGCAGAGGTGCACAGCCCCCTCCAAAATCTCGGGTTGTACTACTCTGTATGGAAAAGCATCAATAACTTGTTCCATTTGACAAAACAATTGTTTTCAACAAAATGGACCTAACCTGACATAACAGAGCAGAATACATACAATCTCAAGTCATTATATTTCATATTACGTATCTCAAGTTTGGTAATCCTATTGAAATACTGTTCTCAAAGTATACTCAGCTGTAATGCCTAACTGTTAGCTAACCTGTCCCTCAGATATCCTACTAATATGAGAATGTGAATACAGCAAAGCACTTTGTGTATAAATCATTTTGTCATATGAGAAGTAAATATTAACAGTGTGCACCAATTTTACAGTACTGCATTCTTTACTTATAAAGACTTCTAGCTATGCAGTTGGATACCAAAAGTATATGCATGTTATCTATCAATGGAGAATGCAATAAAATTAAATCTTAATATTTATGCATACAGGCAGGTAAACAAAGTAGAACACACAAACAGTCAATCAGTAGCGAACAATATACTTATGACAACAAATCAATTATTCCTGACAGGCTTCATATAAATTAAAGCAACAGTATTCTGTGAAAAAAATAATTTTGAAAGGTAATATAGCTGAAATAAGTGATGCCAGCCTAAACCGTACAGTTAATCATCTGTAGTACAGCAATAATCAACACCAGACCATGTCTAACACACACACTCTCTTTTTTATATTAACCAACCACTTTGTTGTGCAAAGTAAGACATATGGAAAATGGGAATTCGGAATACAAACATAATAAAATACAAGTTCAAGTAATTATTCTATTGAAAGCAATAGTGTATCATAATGTCCTGCATATGGCTTGTGTTGAATGAGTGAATATAAGCTGTTGCTTAGTGAAAAGGGCTTAGGTAATAGGACAGAGTGTTTGTGTAAAACTACACCCCTCCAGGTTCATTAAACTGTGAGACACTTGCTGCAACACCAACTTAATGCGTGCAAGGTTGCTCAGACTTCTGGATTTAATTCTGCAGATCTGTGACTTCTCTAGATCATAGTAGTTAGATATCTGTCCACATTTCAGGAGTCTTAAAAAGACAGGGCCACAACACCAATGGTCTACTGCTAAAGAAAACCAATGAAAAGAGGACTGTCCAGTGCAACCAATGCTGAAATAGCTGGATTATATCCCTAAGGCTACTGCAAATAAAGAATGAGGACTGATGAGGAATAATATTACAAGAAAAAATACATACTAACATGACTGTAAATATGACCACAATGTTTTACTTTTAGACATGAGAAGGATTTCTTAATGCATGATATTAACAGCAGCCAACAGGACATTTCATTTTCTTCATTATTCATCTACAAGGTCAGGAGGTGGAGGAATAAGATCTCTTGGATTAAGTTTAGCCACCAGGCAGATGTCATAGCTGTCATGCATGAGAGCCTTATGAGCCACCACATTCCACTGGTTATCCCATGGGTCCAACTCTAGAATGTCTTTAACGATGACCTCATGGCGATCTGTAAAGTAACAGGAAGACATTGCACAGGCTTATGTCAACAGAAATACATCATGGAAAGAGGAATAAATCACATTTTATTTGCACACTACATGTCTACCATTTGTATATAGGACAAATTAACTAATAGGTTAAAAGTTAAGTATAAGTGACACAAAGCATTATTTTGGATTTTACATGGCAGACAGTTTGGTTCTGTTGGAAATGCAGAGACATTATTTTAATTATTTTCTTTATTATTCTATAAACATACTTACACACACACACACACACACACACACACACACACCATTCAGATATAGCTGGGTGTTGTCAAACACGACTCAGTAAACAGTTTTAAGTATCGGACTTCAGAGACAGCCTGCATGTCAATAACTAAATAAATAATTTAGCAATGGAAAGAAATGAGCAGGACTGTTGACTTAAAAATACCATAAATTTGATATTGCAGTTTGTTAGGTAACATTATACCAGAGAAATGTTTTCAAGCCCCACCCTGTTATAATTCTGAATGGGTTTTGTGCATATCAACAAATGTCAAATAAATAAAATAATAAACATCCTTCTCCAACACTGTATTACAAGTGATCATGGAACAACACTTAAGAAAATGTAGTACATTACAGCAGGTAATGTAGCTGCAATAGAAGCAAAAATAGAGAATCTAGCAATACTAAATGCTAATCTAGCAATACTAAATGCTGTCTCAGATTGGAGCAGAATTATAGCAGTAGTAGTTAACATGTGTGATCAATAAAATAAGAAGCATGATACAGTTGGCAGTAGAGGAAGCACAGGAAATAATTTTACGTACAGTGTGTGACAGTTGGTATACCCAATATTTTTGAAAATCAACATTTGCTATTTCCTTCAGGGCTGTAGCCAGATATTTCTGACTTGTACACCAAAATCATTTAATGGCACGTCCACCAAAAATGACTACCTTTTTATGTGGCATAGAATCTACATATAGAATCAAAGGTACAGTACATCTGCTGTCTAAGAATATAAGAAGTATACATTGCTTTGGACAGACTCTTTGATGACTCAGTTGTGCCCTTTGATTTCATTGGGGTTTTTGAAGATGAGATATTTGGTAGTCTTGTGCTGGGCAAATGTTGCTTCCTCAAAAATAATTAATACACCATGGCTTTCGTACTGTATGCCTGGCTGTATCCATGTACCTACAACTATAAATTACGGTTGAGTAAGTAAACTTAACGTAAATGCTATGTATATTTAAAGGTAACACCTGATAATACTGGTGATCTGTGTTCCTCATGTCAAAAGCTGGATGATTTGCTTACCATTATTAGTAGGAAATCTACACTTACTGATGACAGCTGTACTTGTGCAACTGGCATGGCTTGGAGAACTGTTGCTACATATACTAATGACTGGACTGGGGAGATAAATAATGCTAGCCCAAGAGCAAATACATCACATTTAGGAAAGGATGTCTATTGTCTGTAAAGGTCACTCAACCACTATGAAACTAGATGATGCCCCTGACAACTTTGGAATTCTGGATACATGTATTCATCAATCTGACAAATCAGGGAATTTAAAAGGAAATAAAAAAGAGAAAGAAAGGAGGAAGTTCACAACAAATAAGGAAGAAAAATAAACTGCTAAATGTTTAAAGTAAAGAGAATACATATTAAAATGACACTGCTTTGTTATGTAACATACACATTACGGGGGAATGATAACATTTTTGTATCAGAAAACCTTCAGTCTGCAGAAAAAGGTGGCATGTTTCCAAAAGAGAAGGTAAAAAAGAAGCAAGGGGCAACAGAAAAGGAAGAAATTAAAACTGAACATAGATGGATTGAAGAAGGTTAATGTAAGAAAAAAGAGGAGAAAGACAGAAGTGACAACATGGCTCAAGGTGTGGATGTACAAATCCAGCTGGATGAGAACTTTATGCCTGCAAATGTAATATGCAATGAAAACAGTGAGATTAATAAGACTAATAGTGAAGAAGATCATACCTTTGTAGCAATTGATAGAGCAGATATTAATGAATTAGAAGTTGACGATTATTCATATCTGGTCAGAAAAGATATTCTTGTAATTGGAGATTCGGTTATTAGAGGAACTGATACTTAACATTTGCAAAGAAGATAATGAACATCGTATTGTGTTATGTTTGTCTGGAACAAAAATAGAGGATGTGAGCAAGCCTTAGAATGCGTTAATGTAAGGAAGTACGGATCCGTTTTTATTCATGTTGGTACACATGATCTCATCTGGAAGGACTCTTTGTCTGTTAGTAAGGAACTTACAACCCTATTAGATAGTATAGCTTGTACTGGTGTTAGGACATATTTTTCACAAATCACATATAAAAAGGACAGTCAGTTCACTGTGAATAAAATGATTGTTTGGGTAAATACCTACATGAAAAAAAATTTCCATTTTAAAAAAATAATGTGTAGAGCATCCAAACCTAATTTTTGCCACACATCTTCAGACTGCATGGCGTAAATTTGTCAAGATCAGGGAAGATAATTTTTGCAGCAGATATTTTGTGATATTTGACAAACACAAGGCAAGATTTTTGGCAGGTTGAAAATTTAACAGTTCACAGATAGCATATGCTGCATCTCTGACGGTTGTTAATTTTAGGAGCATTTATAATCCCATGTGCCTCTGATACAAGAGGTTTGGGAGGTCACTCAGTGGAAGCTCTAGCTTTGCTGGAGTTTTCATTATGTTTTTACTAATAATGTTTTATTGGAAAATTTGCTACATTCCCACAATATTGATGGAGCTACTGTTTGTGAAACATGGTTAAAGAACAATGACTGAAAACCAGATCTATCAGGTTATAAATGTTTTTACTGTAACAGACATTCTAACAAAAAATCAGGTGGAGGTGTTAAGATATGGATTAAAGACAATTATGAGACCTGTGATTATTATATGTTCAATGATAACACCAAAACTACAGATTGCCTAGCTGTGACAATAAAGACAACCCTGAAACATATAACAGTTGCTGGAGTGTATACATCATGAAATTCAAGTAGTGATGACCTACATGAATTCATATATTTCTTGCATGAAACACATGAAGGAAGAATAACAGTGGCTGGGGACTTAAATTTACCTGAGTGGAATAATATTGATTCAACAACATTATTAAAAAATGATTCACAATGTATGTAAATGAACAGCAGTTGCTTCAGACTGTTAAAAAAAAACTACCAGGAAAAGGACTATACCAGATATTGTTTGTGTTCCTAAAGAAATTACTGTTACTAAATGTCAAGTTTTATCACTATGGATGAGCAGTGATCATGGGGGTTATAAGAGTTAATTTGTTGCTAGATAATTCTGCCAAACTGAAATCTAAACCAATGTACAGAAGATTAATTACAGAGTATATGGAAGGAAAACAGTCACTCTGTAAACTTAACTGGGAGTGATGCGTTCATTGGAAAAACTGCAGAAGGAAATGTAGAAAGTCTTGCAAGAGAGGCTGAGTGCAAAAAAATGAAAAAAAATGTTTAACATCAGGATCTAAGCATACAACGTCAGGGGCTTATGTTCCATAAGAACAAGGTGAGAGACAAAAATAAAAGAAATGGAAAAGAGGTTGAATTACAACTTTGAAAACTGAAATAAACAAGCTGGAAAAACAAATTAAGCATAGTGAGATACAAGATCAAGAAAAATTTGAAGAAAATTGATATAAAGATATTGAGAATAATAGGGAACTATTTTATAGGTACATAAGATATGGTAGGAGTAAAGGCATACAAACTGATAAACTGTGTGTAGAATCTAAAATGTATTCTCGGACAAAAGAGATTACAGATATATTTACAAAATCTTATGCAAAACAGTTTGGCTCCTCAATAGAGGTAATAATCTGTTCTAGTGATACCCAGGTAACCACAGATACTGGAATCAAAATATGTTATACTGAAAAAGAAGTATGCAAACTGGATCCAAACAAAGCAATGGGAGAAGATGAAGTAATAATGACAGGAGAACAATTCAGCAAAAATGTACAGTACCATTATATCTATTATTTACTAGGTCATATAAATATGGGGAGATTCCTCAAGCTTGGAGGCATGTACTTATTAAACCTGCCTTTAACTGAAAGGAGAGTAGGACAAACCCAAAGTCATGTAGACCCATAAGTCTACTTTCATGTTGTGGAAAATAATGGAGAAGGTAAGTTACTGTCAGAACTGGAAAGACTGGGACTTGAAACCATACATCAGCATGCATATGTTAAAAATAGATATATCACCACCCATAACATGATTCTCTATAAGCTGCGGTGGTGGTGCTGCGGTAGCATTGTCGCCTCCCAGTAAGACGTTGTCCTGTTCGATTCTCAGCGAAAGCATCTTCTGTGTGGAGACATGCATGAATGGCGTACTTTCATTGAAGGCTGTATGCAGATGAACTGAAATTGGGTAAACAGATTAACCCCCAGATTCACTAATCTGCCATGCAGAACTAGCGTAGTCCTGCATGGAAACACCCATTTAGGAGCAGGATGGCAGCATGCCATGCATATTAATGAAGGCACTCTGCCCGAGCTCCCAGGCTTACACGGAACGTGTACGAATGCAGGGGGCATGTCTGAGAGCAGAACTCTCAGAATAAACATGCCCCTGCAATGTAGAAAAGCAGAAAGTGTTAAGAGATGAGCAAGATCGCTCATAGGTGTCCGCATAGCCCCACCAACAATTCCCCATGTGTATAACAGTAACAGTACTGAAAAAGTAAACAAAGAAACCCTTTAATTTATTTTAAAACACTGATTAAAGCTAACTGTAGGTGTGCAGGTGTGCCCATCACTTAGCTACGGTTAAAGCAGCTTAAAAGGCTGAAGAGGATAACAAGGAAGATATATACAAATGAAGCAGCAAAGCAATAGTGTAGTGGGCAGCGCATCTGCCTAACGAGCAGGCATTCCCAGTTCGAGTCCCACTGCAACACATTCCATTTTCCATGTGAAATCGGTATATGAACATTTGTTTGCTGTATAACCTACTAAATAACATTTAAATGTGAACTGGAGTACTGCATTAAATGCACATGTGAAGTGTCAGTGTCATAATGAATAAGGCACTAGTAAGCAGGTTTAAGCACAAATAAGCAGTAGTAAGCATATATAAGCACTAGTAAGCATGTTTAAGTGCATTTGCGTGGGAGTAAGCATTGCCTATACAGATTAAACAATTTAGAAGCTGAGTGTAAGAAACTGTAACCGGAGGTTAGCATTGTTTAGCTCCACTCAAACCCGTGCACACCTGCATAGAACTGATTTAAAGTGCCTTAATCACTCTGTACCCAACGGCCCGTGTTCTTCCCAGCAACAAAATAAACAGCCTCTGCAAGGCTCGAACCCAGGACCCTGTACACTTCAGTTACAATAGTTAACCACTAAGCCATCATAGCCACACATATGAGTGAGGTTTCAACAAACAAATCCTCACCATAGGAAAATCAAACTGAACATGTGAAATGAAACTATGTACAGTGTGATGTTGTATAACCTGCTACATAACATAAATATGTGAATTGGAGTACTGCAGTAAGGCCAGATGTGAGGCATTATTTTAAGAAAGTGTCGAAGTCCCCAGGACCCCATACAGTGTACGTACACATGAATCACAGATACCAACCATAACATGTAACAAATTATAAATCAATGTCAAAAGGACAAAATGGAATCTTTTTTGCTGCAAAATGTTAAATGAATGTAACCAACTGTAAATTGTTTATCTCTGTAAAACTTACACTGAATGTAACTAGATTTATGTTGCATATCTCTAACTGGAGCTTTTCTCCTTGGGTCTCCACTGAAAATGGGTTTCTAACCCAGCTGGAGTAACCCGGTTAACAGATGTCAATAAATAAATAAATAAATAAATAATTGCATATTAAGCAACACTAAGCATTGCACAGGTCAGCTTATGTGGTGTAAGCAATGTGTAGGCCGGCTAATTCAATCTGCCCAGTGGTATGCCCCTTTAAGCAATGCCAACATTAGGTAAGCAGGTGTGCCCATAGCTTAGCCTTTTCAAAACTGTCCAATCACAGGAAAGTGTGGGAAATCGGGTGCATTTAAACCCCACAGGTGCCAATAATCCCCATAATTGGTTGCAGCTCCCTACTGTAGGTAGAATGGCTGGAGTAGGTGAAGGCACTCGATTCAGAGTGCAGCGCTGGGGCATTAATGAGTTAAAATACATGGTGTGGCTCCTGGCAGAGACTCCTGCAGGGCCATTACTAGGGCTCCCAGTATAAAGTGGAGGCCTGGGACAGTCTCGCCCGCGACCTTACTAGTGCCAATGGTATCCCCTGGACTGGTGAGCAGGTGCTGACCTGAAGCAGCATAGGGGAATCTACTGGAACAGTGGATCCAGTAGTACAGGCAGATGGCTGATGCCCCAGTACTGAGTAAGTACCCATTCCACTAAGTATATAATAATTGCATAGCTTGTGTATACTATGGATATGTATGGCTAAATGTCACTGTATTTCTCTGACAGCTGCAGATGAGCGGGCTGTGAACCAGCAAGCCCACGCCGCTAGGCTGCAAAGGCTGCATCGTGAGGCAGGTTAGTAATAATCTTGCATGAACTGTCATATCCTGTGAATAAAGGTATAACCCCTGGAGTGCTTGTGTATACTCTGATTTAATATGTTATAGTGTTGCATGCTATAAATAGTACTGTAGTATTAAGCAATGTTACCCACACTGTGGTACGCAGATAAAATGTGTAGGAAGTTCTGTATAACAAGAGGTTAGTCATATTGTACAACTGAGGGAGACATAGAGAGAAAACATTTGAAAGCTTCACACCAATTCCCTCATAGCACAGTGTACTGTGGTGTTAACTGTAATAGTTTTACCAGACACAGCAGGGACTGAATCCTGTGAGTGGTAGTAAGTTGTATACATAATCATACCCCACAGCTGTACAGAATTTGTGAGAATGTTCAGATAGAAAGCTGTATGCATAATTAGACCCAACAACTGTACAGAGTTTGCTAGAATGTACAGATAGCAAGCTGCAAGCATAATCATAACCATCAACTGTACAGACTGCGTCAGAATGTTCAGATAGTAAGCTGTATGCATAATTAGATAGACCCAACAACTGTACAGATTTCGCTAGAATGTACATATAGTAAGCTGTAAGCATAATCATAACCATCAACTGTACAGACTGCATCAGAATGTTCAGATAGTAAGCTGTATGCATAATTAGATAGGCCCAACAACTCTGAAGATTTCTCTAGAATGTACAGATAGTAAGCTGCAAGCATAATTATAACCATCAACTGTACAGACTGTGTCAGAATGTTCATATAGTAAGCTGTATGCATAATTAGTTAGTCACAACTGTACAGATTTCGCTAGAATGTACAGATGGTAAGCTGTACGCATAATCATAACCATCAACTGTACAGACTGCGTCAGAATGTTCATATAGTAAGCTGTATGCATATTCATACCCCTCAACTGTTCCAATCTGCCCATCATGAGCAGATAAATGGCCCAAATCTGCAGCCTGGTACCTTGTTTCCCTGAGAAATCAGTGTGATGATCCATAAATGTAGGCAGCCTGTGATGACATATAACCGATAGTCACACCTTACATAGTCAGAGAATGTATATGAAAACAAACCTGTCATTGTAGCATCACACCCAAGGTCTATGAGAGCAATTCTCATAATATGTCGCATTAACACCTGCATCTTGTCAAGCCTGAACCAGAGTGTGTGCAATAACAGATTGAGGGGTATGTGTATAACATCAACATGGAATCTAGGAGTATGTGTAGAAATTGTCAGGTAGTGTTAACAAAGATCTTCTCAACAGCTATAACAGGTAAATGGTGTACATTATACATTAGACACAGTCCACATAAATACTAATCTACAAACATACCATTGTACAAAGTAAGGCCAATGGGTAGTGTAATAATACATCTAAAGGACAGATCACTGCAGTGACTAAGAAAGTTGTGAAAAATACAGAGATATATCAGGTGTTAATTGAAGTCTCTCTCTGTCCCCATCATATGTGCAACTATAACCCAATTATACACCTCAATGGGTATGTTTACTCTCCAAACTTATGTTGGGACATATGTTCTATTGGTTCATAACTATCCACATTTGGTTCTATGCATGTGCCATGTTAAAATACACCCATGTTGGTGGCCTGTTGCCATCAATAAAACCTGCATGCTGTTGTAATGGCCACTGCTGTTCCATATATGCATGTGTTCTGCTCGCTATGCAACTAGCTTAAATTTGGTGTCTTGGGTTAATGGGTATACCTATGCATGCTGTTATAACTAATACTGAATGCTGTTGACTATTACTAACCCATATCTGTCTGTAAACTGCAACACCATAGCTCGTATGGAACGGCCGGTCCCAGTTGACCCACCTGTCCCACCTCAGCTGGCCATGGCACTGGGCACCAGCACATCTGGGGCTCAGCCTGGGACCTCCTCCTCCAAAGGCCCTGCACCACCTTCGGGTGGAACTGCCACAGGGGATGGGGCTCAGCCCCCCTGAGAGTGCGGGGTGGAAAGGAACCAGTCACCCTTCATCAGGTCTGGGCCGTGGTGTGTACAGAGATCAATAGGGCATTTCAAGACCAGCTACTCCAGCTTGAGGGCCGAGTGGTGGAATTAGAGGGTGAGCCTGCCCCTCCTACCCAGCCCCCAGCATGGCCAGCTTTGGGGCTGTGGAGGTGCATTGGTGACTGCCCATGGTTAGGGACCTCAGTCCCACTGTTTCCATTTGGGGGGCTCATGGGCTTTACGACTTCCAAACACCCCTCCCCATCCAAGGTGTTTACCCCCCACATGTGTCACATACCACCCCTGTATGTGTCTTGTTTTCTTGTCTGTTAACCTACCCAACCTACCTCCCCAAATATACCTACTACCCCTCCCCAACATTCCACTCTCACCTGAAAAAAAGGGCAATCTGTTCCCACAAAGAAATTGCCCCATAAATAGCTGTACATTTTGCACACATGTCCACTGGACACATGTAATCTGGTCTAATTGGCATCACAACAAATTTATGTTGTCTTCATCCCTCTCCCAGGGATTTGAGTGTACAAATCAACCTCCAAATTGAGTGTATATGCACAGCTATTGCTGTAGAAGAAATGGACAGCTATGAGCCTTCCCTACACCCTTCCTGCACATCCCTAGCTATTTTCCCTGCTGTCTTTCCCTCTTTGTGCCCCTTTTTCACCACTTTCCTATCAACCCTTTTTTCTTTTCTTTTAATGAAATTAATACTGGGGTAAGTGGCAGTAAGCACTTTTAAGCAGCAGTAAGCGGGTTTAAGCATGTTTGTGTGGGGATAAGCAATGCCAACACAGTTTAAGTAATTTAGAAGCTGAGTATAAGAAACTGTAACTGGAAGTTAGCAGTGCTTACCTCTGCGCAAACCCACACAAACTCGCTTACAACTGCTCAAAAGTGCCTTAATCACTCTGTATTCAACGGCCGGGGTTCTGCCCAGCAACAAAATAAACAGCCTCTGCAAGGCTCAAACCCAGGACCCTGCATACCATACACAAAGTTACTTACCACAAGCCCTGTAACTGGTACCTGTGACATGTGTAGTGTGGCAACCATTCCCACAAATGAGAATACTTACATTAAACATATACCCACTCAGAATTCAAAGGACATGACACGACACACAGGTATGCATACACAGAAAACCTATATTTGTGTACTATACAATAATGTATACCATTACTTACAGCACATACATTTTGAAATATGTAATCAGTGATTAATGCAAGGCCCACACAAAACAGTTATTGCAAGCAATGTGGATATATAACATACTATGCTGTCCAGGCCAAGGCCTTCAATTAGTATAACAGTAGACAATGGATTTGCCTTTAAGATAAGTAACAATCAACAATTGCAGATGTAGTACAGCAGCCTCCAATTACACCCTGTAGTCAAGCCCTAGGGGAAAATGTATTAATTGTGGTAATGTCAATGTATCTGTCACATGTATGGATCCTGACCAACATATTTTGTGGGAGTCCACGATATGACTAGGATGATAGCAGGAATGCTAGCAGTAAATAATGATAGGCCATTACCTAACAACCCCTAACTGTATCACAGCAGGACAAAGCCTGCCATATATGTGGAGGACAGAGCCAGGAACACAGGGCCATATTTGCAATATTGCTGCTACACACCCTGGAAATTGCTGTTTTTTCAGGATTTGTTGCAACATACCCTTATGCATGAATAAGACATCAGAAACACAAATGGATGTTGCCATGTACTGATAGCACACAACAGACAGACTGCCAGTGATATATCTAGGATAAGACCTGTGTGGTGCACAGACAAAACCAAACAAACAATCCACTGGCCATCATGTGGATAGGCCCACAGTTGAGAGCTATGCAGACAGACTGCATTCCACCCTAAACTAATATGTACACACAAACACTGCAAGACCAGCAATATACAATGCATATAACAACACAACTCACTCTGTCTGTAGGTCTGGAACCTCATACAAATGTGTAGTTTGCCTGTGTCTGCAAGTCCTGCTGTAAGAGGTATTGCAACCTGCTGTCTGTAACACTGCTGCCTACATATAGGAAGGATGTCCTCCATACTGGAAAGGTTAAGGGACAAAGTCCACGTGAGTCAGTATTTTATAGTACTGGGTTGCCATGACAGTGGCTATCCGAAGTACTACACAGCAGGCTGCATGCAGTTAGCAACTGTTGCACACTGATAGGTGCAGAGCCCATCACCTGATCATGTGCATCACCTACAAAAGCCATGTTGCAATCCATTCAAACCAGCTCAATCACTTTAGTGGAGAGAGAGAGAAAGAGACAGACAGACAGACAGACACACACACACACACACACACACAGACAAAAAAAACGTAAACAACAGAAAGCTGTCACAGCTGTCAGAAAAAAAAATTACAGGTATGTAAAACATAATCGTATGTAATTGAATGCAGTATGTGGTATAGAATAATATGATATATGATGTGGAATGTTTTATATGTGCCATCTGTAGTTGTCTCTGTAATGATGTTCTGCTGAACAACTGCTCTGCAGAATACTGTCTGACCCTGTAGGCAGTGGGACATATCTGCCAGCTATGCAGATCAGTAATGAACGACAAAGATGTAAGCCATAATATCTGTGTTTGGTATGTTAATGTGGGCAATAGCTGGTGGTGGAAATACTGTCGTCATGATAGACACATGGGTGTCAGAGCACTCCACTTGCAGGACAGTCATGTTAATGTGCAATGTAGCATGCACAAATCCCATAGGTGTATACCAGCAATCTCTCACCATATATACCATGCTAATGTTAGTCTGTGTTCACATGTGACACCTGTCTGTGTTGCAACAAAGCAGAACAGTGCAGATGTGAATGAAAGACAGTTACAGAATGTGGACCAGATGTCTGTATGCACCCCACATATACATAAATATCTGTATCTGTGTGGTATATAATTAGACGTGTATGTCTACAGATACCCAGACACTCATATAGATATAGGTATATAAACAACCCACAAGATATATCTACACATATATGTACATAGATACATATATATATATATATATATATATATATATATATATATATATATATATCTACACATATATATAGTGGCACTGACAATGGCATGCAGGTGAAATAGTCTGTAAAAGGCCAGCAAAGATAGTGTCCCCACAGGGAACATGGCTACAAACACATAGCACAAAGCGTGGTACAAACACATAGCACAAAGTGTGGTACAATATAACATATGTCCCAATGGTAGGTAAGCTGCTGATATACCAATTGCATTCTGTAAATGGTTTGTTGTAGCTGATATGGTGGGGGGAGACAGAGATGTGTATTAAGAACTATGGTAACCCTGCTGTATGAGTTGCTCAGACCTGTTTCCATCTTTATGTCTTCCAGGGAAGATGGCTCACACCTGATTGCCAGCATTCAGTGCTGCTGAAACTGATGTAATTGTTGAAGACATGGTACAGCACTACCAACTGCTGTTTGGCCGGACAGCCCATGATCAGCAGGAGGGGACTGCCCTGTGGAATGATCTAGTCCACAGGGTCAATGATGTTGGCCTGCAGAACCGCAGCTATGAGCAGGTCCGGCATCATTGCTCTGACCTGCTTCGCCATGTATGTCGGTGTGCAGCTGCCATTCTGGGGGGAACCACCTCACAACTGGGGGGACAAGCCATCCATCCACCCCTCACCCATGTGGAGGAGCTTCTCAGCAGCCTTGTGGCACCTGTCCGCCTGCAGAACCAACAACTGGTAGGGCACATTGTGGAGGTGGGTGCCACTGACACACTGGCTGAGGAGTGTGCAGGTAAGGCCCCAGGGCACATCAGTACACCACTCTTGTGTATGCATCTGCATCTGTACAGGTACATCATGCATATCTGAGATGTCATATAGTCTGTTGCTGTGTAGTAGTAATAAACAAGTTGTGCATAAGCTGTAGTATTGTGGACTTCTACTGTTGATGTACCATAATGCTGCACTCACCCTTTACAAATGCCACAGCTGTGGCCACTGACATCAACTTTCTCACACTCTTGTATAGGTCCCCCCAGGATACCACCAAGGCAGCAGCCTGCAGCCGGTGAGTATGATTCATGCTCATGCTTGGCAATACACCGGGCATGTAATAGCTATGGGATATTCCATGCACACATCTAACACACCTACCCATACTGCATGCTGTACATGTTCACATTTTGTTGCTGTGAAATGCACTGCATCACAGTAGAGACCATGATGGGGTATCGGAAGGGTACATCAGACACATGCAAGATAACTAACATCCTGTCATTGTGAAATGTGTTCACAGGGATGAGAAGTATGGCAGGACACACAGCCTACAGTAGGGATATGTGTGAAACAACACCCTCATGGCTGTATCTGCACACAATCAGGTTAAGTAACAGTGGCAGACAAAACCCTGACCCCACGGCAATGCTGACAGCAGTGTGTGCACTACAAGGGATGTGCACATGAGTAGACCTTGCAACCATGCAGAGTTGTGGGACATGTGAAGGGTACCCCCCATAGCCATGGTAAGGTCTGGTGGTTGTCAATGTGACAGTCTTGTACTGGTCATACATGCACCGCTGATGTGATCTGTAAAGCAGACATCAGGCATTTACAAATTATATCTGTTCACATATCATCCCAGGTATGAGTTGCTCTAACACATAGGGGGTTGTGAGCATTGGAGCTCACATAACCGACACAATACTACACGTGCAACAATGGTTTGGACACCTGTGAGGTATGGTGCACAGTACAAGGCTGTGTGCAGAACAGGTCCACAGTAACACTTTGTACACGGGTGCAGTGTTAACAAGGGGAAGGGTCATTACCTACCAACACAGCCCATGCATCACACACATGTATACTGGCACTAGCATGAAGTCACTATAGTTGCACTGCATGCTGTTGAGTACCATATGTAATGCATGCTGACAGAAGGGTAATGGGAGGACTGTGTGTACAAAAGTTGTGCAACCTCACATGTAGGTGTGTGTGTGTGTGTGTGTGTGTGTGTGTGTGTGTGTGTGTGTGTGTGTGTGTGTGTGGGAGGTGGGTGTTGATTGTGTCTGTAAGTGCAATCTGGTGGAGTGGAGTGTTGTCGATGCATGTCAGATGTGTATTTACATGTGTGTCTGTTTTGTGGATGTCCATGTATGCACAGGTGATAGTGGGATTGATCACATGGCAATATTTCTCCTTGGGATTCTGCTCTACATGTACATGGAGTGACACATGAGACACCAGAGCAACCTGTCTGATATGTGAACACAGGACGGTTGATAGCATAACAAGGTCTGTAGCATGGAACATGCATTGGGAGGGAAAGTACACACCAGGTATACACATCATATTGCCAGCAGCAGATAGATAACTGGCTACCCACGCATGCAGTACTACTAATGCAATGGGGAATTACCAGAGCACATCAGTGACTGTATCCAGATATTACTGTTGTCCACATGATGGGTTGATTATGCAGCATTTGTGGCATGGACTGACCAAGACTGTAGTATGAGACTCTGCTGTGTGGCATAAGTAGTGAATGTAGCAGCTCCAACCATATAGGGGCCATGTACACCATGACTGGATATGCACAGGGTAATACTGGATGTCAGCAGTGAGGCCATGTACAACCTTCTCCACTCAAGTCAATGAGGTGATGGAGTAACAGGTCATGTGTTGTGATCACATGTGTAGGTATGGAGAGGAATGATATGTTAATGGGTAGTATTAATGAGTGTATGTTAGCAAGTGCCATGCAGGATGAGGAACACATGTAACTGAATGTGGGACTGTCTGTAAACCCAGAGAAATGGAGGTAGTAAGTTGGAATGTCAGTGTGTGTGGTTGTACGTGTATGAGTGTGTGTGTGTGTGTGTGTGTGTGTGTGTGTGTGTGTGTGTGTGTGTGTGTGTGTGTGTGTAAATGTGTGTACTGTTATGCAATGCTGTACAGGTCTTAAAGTGTGTGTTTGTTTCCCCCACAGGTGGCGAGGTGGGTCAGGGTCCCTCCTGCATGCAATATGAGGTAGGTGTCCGTACAGACACCGATGATGATGATGATGATGGTACTGTTGAGGCACAGGTTGGGTTGTCAGAGGCCGACACTGTGCCATCATTTGTCATCAACCTCCTAGCCACCCCCAAGCCTGCACACAGTTACAGTGCCCATACAAACCCCATCACAAGTGGCCATAGCAGAGGGACAGTTGGCGGTTGGTACCAGTGACCAGGAAAGTATGGTGTCCATGACAATTGTATCGGGTCACAGTCAGCATAGCCAGATGTCTGGCAGGGCACCACATCTGCAGATGTACCATTGTGCTCATGGAAGGGCTGCTGGTCATCATGCCCCTGGCACAGGTGCCACAACTGGTACCACCGGCAGCATGTTTCAGGCTGTAATGGAGGCACAGGCACATATGGAAATGTACACCAGACAGGGCCTGAGGCTGCAGAGGCCTGCTTTCTCATCTGTAAGTGGCAACATCCATGAACTTGCTGCTGCCCTCCATGAACAGACTGAGGTCATGGATAGATGGTGGGGTGAGATGGTGGGCCTCCTTGACCATGGTATGTCTGTGCTTGAACACATGGTGGGAGTGGTGCGACGGCCATGTGGACATAGGCCAGAAACACCAGCAGCTGGTGGTCAACGTGGACGTGCCAGGATGCCAAGCTGCTCCCGTAGTGGCAATACCAACCCCAGCACACCACTGGGGTGCTGTCCACACCAAACCACAGCAGGCCTCATGCACATGACTCTGACCAGTCCCAGGCAGGACATGGTTCCAGTGGACATCTGTCATCATCAGGGGAGTGTAGCATCTCAAGGTCTGTACCTGCAAGTGGCCATGGAACCCCTGGCAGGCACAGTCAACATGTCTGTGGCTGGAGTTGGTGAACTGCACACCCTGCCAGGTATGGTCTGCAGCTGTCCAACAACACCTGTATAGGGCAGCCACATGGCAGAACTGTGTGCATGCATACCCACACACTATGCAACCACACCTAGGGCAACCTCATACCGACACACACCACATCACCATGCCCCAATCAATGAACTAAACCCCTCACCCACACACATGGTGACAAATGTATGGATCACCCTCGGCCTCTGGCAAACCAGCAACACACCCTGTGATATGATGATACCTGTGCCACATCCCTGTCATCCATAACATCAATGCAGGGACAGGCTAATATGGTTCTGATGCACACGGTGACTGTAATAGAGTGCTGCAATGTACCGCAGTGTAAGACATTGTTAGAGGTAATTTGTAATACATACATGCCAGGTATTGTAGCCATGCAGCTATGATGCATTTTAGCTGTTAGTAACACTGATTGATTGTTATCTCCATAATGTTATCCATTTGTGTTGTAGGTGTACATGTGTCAGCAGGAGGATGGCCTGCAGTCATATTCCACAAGGGTTATGGCACTGTGATGACACCATGGCTGTGACATATCTGGTGTACAGTTGCATGCATGTCACAGGCTTGTATAACAGTTATTGCCTGTGCCACATTGACAGGTGGCCTGCTGGTATATGTATAATCTGCACCCTTATGTCAACCCATCCACATACACACACATCCTTACTTGGCAAGACTGTGACTAGACCCCTACCTAGGTATACAGAGCTACTAAACTGTGTGGCTTTCATTGCACACACCACACCTCGTTTAGGGTGAGGTGTGTACCAGGTTACATGTTACATGCAGAACATCCACAGACATGTACAATATGGTAATGGGGGATTTAATGTTTGTATATGGAGAATACATAGTGTGTCATACCATAATATACACATTGACAGACACATAACAGACAGACACACATCTTTGAGACCTGGGCGTATTGTTGCTAACTAACTAGTCCGTGTGTCAATGTGTTACAGGTAGGCTGCACACAGCGCATGTGTAACTGGGCTGTATTCTGTTATCACTTACCTGTATGGGTGATGGTGACAGTGGTCACCAGAAAGTGGTACGTGGGACATACACTGGGTGTACCATGGTGTAATGACAGTGTACACAGCACCCACATCCCCCAATGGGTATTGTACATACTGGAACCCATCATGATACTCTGACATACCCACTATCACACACTGCCCATGACGGCAATACAACCCATTGCATATCACAACAGTGGTACCACAGGGATATGCATTTAATGCACATGCCAAAGGCATAGTAGGGTGTTGCATTACAGTGCCACACCTATGGGCAGTGACAACACTATCTGTACTACTGTGTGGCAATGTGTAGTGTAATAGGAGTATGTGGCCTCGGAATGGTGTAACCTACAGCTATGCAGACATGTACACATACATACACTTGGCAGACCTCAATGGGATTCCCATGCCTATCAACCCATTTGTACAACACTGTTGTGTTGGTACTGCAAGGCACATGTAGCTGTTAGGGAGAGGAGTGTAACAGGGTACAATGTCATGTCCAATACAGCAACGGCCACATCTGACTATGACAATGGGAGTGGAGGTGATTATGAAGGCTGTCATAGAATTTCCAACTACAGGTGTACAAACAATGCTATCTTCAGTAATGCACATGTACACGTGTCAATACTGTGGTGCATTGCTGCAGGTGGTCATAGCTGTGTACCTGACTATTATCCATGGAGGGACTGGATGTGTAGGGGTGTGTGTACATTGGTATCATGCCACCTGCCATGGGCCAGCAGGCAATCTATCGACAGACACCACGTTAGTGACTGGCAGGGTGAGAGTGACATGCATCAGCCAATCCTCTGGGTGCCTTCTGCACATGGCCACTGAGGTGATCCAGTTGACATGTATGCAACATGCATTACAACACATGATTAGTGTCTGTGATGAAGACCTGTACCCAAGCATGTTCAGTTGACTGTGGTAGTGTAGTGTAGGTACCCGTGGCATGTGGCCCATACAGGGTGATGTCTCCTATATGTGACAGGTAGTACACAGCTGGCCAAACATGTCAGTGTCAATCAAGCACAGGTTGTCTGTACGTATCCCAACTGGATACCTGCCATCTGCATATCTATAGAGGGACTGACAGACACCAGTTTGGCAAGTAGCTATGCAGTAGGATGAATGTGTCTACAGATGGATGTTTGACAACAATATGTATGCCATTACTACATGTTGTAAGCACTCACTAACATGTGCTATACAGACGGTACTCTACAGTTACATTCCACATGTCTGATTATTATCCAGTAGGGGATATATACAGTGACACAGCCCACACACCAGGAAAATGACAGTGAGCCCTCAGAGTGCAGCTATGCCTGCAGGTGTGCTTGTTGTCAGTAGTAATGTTAGCACTCTACCCTTCCCTGGGACACCACTGTCGACAGTAGTAATGACATGTTACACTACATGCCAGTGTGACAGCATGTACCCTGGGTTGCTACCCCTGTATGTCACACATTCACATGGATAACAGTGCTGTGCAGGTCTCATATACTTGTGTGTCCCAGACATGACACTCAATACCCTTTTCTACTGTAATGACAGCACATAGACACATGTACTGTACATGGCAGTACATACACATATTACAGATGTCATTTCCCAGGGTTTGACATAGCCTTGTATGTGACACAGAGATAGCTTCTGTGTAGACAATATGCCACAGAGTATAGCTGGAGGATTTCTAGATGGTCAGCATAGGCCATCTGTTTGATGCCTATGATTCTTATAGTGAGGTATTTCCACTGCCTTCCTAGCTGTCGCAGCTGTCTTGTGAGGTACATACCAAACAGGGCATTGTACTCTATACAGGGTGTAATGAGGGATGAGTACAGTGGAACAATTACCCCCTTTTTTATGGATATAAAGCCCTCAGTGATGAGGTTTGCCACATAGAAGGATTTCCTTACTGTTGTGGCAATGTGGTTAATGAAGGTGAGACTACTGTCCACCTGTGTTCCTATGTCTGTCAGCACAATTTTGGTGTTTACTGTACTGCCACCTATGTGGTAATTCATGGGTACATGGTATTTCCAAAGGGGATAACTATACATTACTTGGCATTAAGCTTGAGCCCATGGCTCTGGCACCAAGCATCTGTTTCTGTAAAACCATGTTGTAGAATATCCACATCTTTTGGGGATGCAATAATGGCTCCCAGTTTGCAGTCATCTGTGAACTTTGCTAGCCAGAGTTCCATAGTGTTGGCCTGTACTTCAGGGAAGTAGATGCCAAACAAGAGCTGTCCCAGGACTGACCCTGATGCTCCAATTGTCATTTGTCTGGAGCAGGGATTGGATATGGCTACATTTACAGTCTGGGTTCCGTCGGTAAGTCAGTTGGCAACCCATTGAGTGACACAGGTGTTTGTGGCCAGCTTCGTAAATTTAACTATGTCTCTAGAGTGGGGGGTGTTGTCAAAGGCTTTGGCCAAGTCCAAATAGGCTGTGTGGACTGCCTTACCCTCTTCCACAGCTCCAGAGACTGAATCAAAGTAGTCAATCAGGTTCAGGAGACCACATCGGCCCTTCACGAGCCCAACCTGGGTGGGGTCCAGTGTTTGCTGGTTGCCAATGTCTTTGGTTATAAGTTGCATGATAATGCATTCCATGCCCTTGCAGATCAGGCTCATCAGACTGATGGGACAGTAGTTCCCGGGATCCAAGGTGGATTCCCCTTGTGGAGTGTGATAACTGCAAGAGTCAGATAGCTGTTGTACCTTCCGATGAAATTAGTTTGGTGGGTGAGGGGTCAGGAATGGCTCTTTGGATAGTGAAGGCTGCAGACCCCTGCCCTATGTACACAGACCACATTACTGTACACACAAACACAGAATGTCCAAGTAATGTCCTCAGAAACAGCCCCTACTACACACATGTCCAGCAGTCTGTTATCTGACTGACTTGTTATCAGGTATGATGTCAATAACTAATGGTGTACAGATCATATGCACCATATATATGTGAGCATCATTTGCACAACACATGTGTGCACCTCTGCAGTTTAGAGGTCAGAGTATGCAAAAGTGTGCTATGCCCCTATAAGGCAGTGTATGCACCATAAGTATCCCAGGGTGTTGCAACATGTGAGGACTACCAGTAGTAAGCTGTTTAAAGGTATGCGGGTGTACATTACCATACATTTCACCTTGTGAACATTGCTGGCCTACTGCTTTCTGCCATCAGAGTGATTGTGAGGATTCAGTTATGCATTGTTATGTGACAGATACCACCAATAGTGTCAACCCAGGTATTTTCCCCCTGGGGATTGCATGAGGAGTGTATTTAGAGGCCGCTGGGCTATACATCTGCATTATATAT